>NC_066530.1:2601912-2886912 GCF_024679095.1 Eriocheir sinensis | reverse complement strand
AACACTCTTTTTCGGCCTTTGGAAATAGTTGTTGTGAGAGCTGAAAGCTTTTGACAATACCGACCTTGCCCTCCCTCGCCATGGCTTTGTCCGACACTGCTTTCACATTGATCTCGGATGTTAATATAATTATTTTCAGTAGCTTCTCAGAATGAACACAGCGGGTTCCTTTCATGTGACAGGGTAATTTTAGCTGGCGCCTCGGCGTTTCCTATGATACATGGTTTCTTATGTTACTATTTATAGAAACAGGTGAAATGTCTCTGTTAACGCTTTCGAATAGATTCGAGTCTCGGAAGTCTGTTAATAATTGTGAGTTGTGGTGTTTCTCTTCCCCTTGGAGACTTATAAAGCATTGGAATGGTTAAGAGACCGGGGCGTGAGGGGTTTGCATATGCTCTTATATAGTAGTCGCACCACCTGACCTGTTAACACGTCGACATCTTTCAGTCAGACGTCCGGGAAGGCAGCCACAAAATGATGAACCACGCCAAGTTCTTCAACGCGGACTCCCGGCGAAGAGAGCACCCTTACCTCGTCCGTCTGAGTGAGTACAAAAGATCAGAGACAGGGTTAGTTGTCTGCGATCCTTGATTCCCCATCTTGTCACACTACTATAGTCCGGCAAATCTAAAGTGGCGGCTCTGATGTAGACAGGTCGGTAGACACTGGTGCTATGTCCTGGGTTCGATTCCCGGGCGGAGCAGAGACAGATGGGCTGTCTCCTTACACCCGTGCCCCTGTCCACCCAGCAGCGAGTGGGTACCGGGTGTTAGGCAGGGGTTGTGTCCCGCCTCCCGGGGTGGTGGTCTGGTCCCTGCCGCGGCGGGTAGCCAAAGGGTGCCGTTACAAAGGCTAAACCCGCGAACCCCAAAGTATGATTTAACTATCGCATTTCTGCCATTTTTTGGTGTGTCTGCCATCTGCCATACAATATCAGCCATATGGCATAATTATGATAAAATATGTAGACTGTACCTGTATATGGAATGCCAGGACCGTCAAGCAAATTTTGATGCGAGTCATCCAGGTGAATGGTGAGGTTCCGCTGGGGATGGCCAGGGAGTGGGGAAGGATCGAGTGGTCGCTAAGAACATTAAAATATTACACTTTGACCTTATTTCCACACCACCCAAGGGGTGAAGAGTCTTGGCGCATTTTTTAAAGAGGTTTATTATTAATATTATGCATTGTCGTGCACCATACTCCCCGAATGAGAGTACACCCCCACTTATCTCGCACACACACACACACACACACACACACACACACACACACATACGCACACAGAGAGAGAGAGAGAGAGAGAGAGAGAGAGAGAGAGAGAGAGAGAGAGAGAGAGAGAGAGAGAGAGAGAGAGAGAGAGAGAGAGAGAGAGAGAGAGAGATTTACATAGATTTACATAGAAAACCAGACCACACAGACCCCATGGTCCAGACTTGGTGGTCTGTCCTTAAACTTAAGTGATTTTACATTAATCAGAAGACTCCAAAACGTTGCATTTCTACTCTAGTTGATATTAAGTTGAAGGAAGCGACGGTCGAGCTTATTTTTGAAGGAGTCAATCGTGTTACACTGGACCACTGATGGTGGAAGCTTATTCCATTCTCGCACTACAACGTTGGTGAAGAAAAATTTGGTGCAGTCTGAATTTACTTGTCTACATCTGAGTTTTACGCCATTGTTCCTCGTGCGCAGAGTGTCATCGATCATAAACAATGTTGATCTGTCTACATTCGTGAAACCATTAAGTATTTTAAAACATTCGATCAGTTTTCCTCGGAGGCGACGTTTCTCAAGAGAGAACATGTTAAGGGTAGAAAGCCTTTCTTCGTAGGATTTGTTGCGCAAGGAAGGGATCATTTTCGTTGCCCGACGCTGAACACCTTCTAATTTAGCAATATCCTTTGCATGGTAGGGGGACCAAAACTGTACCGCATATTCCAAGTGGGGTCTGACTAAACTATTGTAGAGCGGGAGTATTACATCTTTATTCTTGAATACAAGGTTTCTTTTAATGAAGCCCAACATTCTGTTCGCTTTATTTGCTGCATCGATGCATTGCTGTGATAATTTGAGGTTTGACGCTATAATGACCCCCAAGTCTTAGACGCATTGAACGCTTTTGAGTTTAACGCCGCGCATTTCGTATTCGAACTTCTTATTCCTCGTTCCAACTTGAAGGACCTGGCACTTGTCTACGTTAAAGGGCATCTCCCATCTATCCGACCAAGCTGAAATTTTGTGCAAATCCTCTTGGAGGCTTTGCCTGTCTTCGTCAGTGAGAACAGAGTTACCAATCTTTGTGTCGTCTGCAAATTTACTAATGCGGTTATTGAGTCCAACATCCACGTCGTTGATGTAAATAATGAAGAGCACTGTGCCAAGAACCGAGCCCTGAGGACGCCACTAGTGACAGGCGCCCACTGAGTTAAATCCGTCAATCACTACTCTTTGTTGTCTGTTGCTCAACCAATTCGCGATCCATTGGTTTACTTGACCGTCAATACCTATTTGCTTTAATTTGTAAAGTAATTTATGATGCGGGACTTTATCAAACGCTTTCTGGAAATCAAGATAGACTACGTCCAGTGATTTGGTTACGTCATAAACAGTGAAGAGGTCGTTATAAAAGGTTAATAGGTTTGATAGGCAGGATCTTTTGTTTCGGAAGCCATGTTGTAAGTCCCCAATCAATGAGTGGCTTTCAAGGTTTCAAAAAAGAGAGAGAGAGAGAGAGAGAGAGAGAGAGAGAGAGAGAGAGAGAGAGAGAGAGAGAGAGAGAGAGAGAGAGAGAGAGAGAGAGAGAGAGAGAGAGAGAGAGAGAGAGAGAGAGAGAGAGAGAGAGCGAGAGAGAGAGCGAGAGAGAGAGAGAGAGAGGGGGGGGGGCATGGTGTGCGAGGTCAGTTGGAGACGTGGCAGTAGGGTCTAGCGGGTTATGTCAGAGCCGCCACTTAAGATTTGCCAGACAATAACCACCACCACCACTACTACATTGCAGGGCTGCCGTCTGAAAAACTTCAACGAAGCGTCAATCTCGCGAACGGCTTGCCTTGCCCGGCTAACTTCCCCTTCAAAGAGGCCACGGTCACGCTGCACAGCGGGGAGGTTCTGCACATCTCCCCGAGACAGATGGAGGTGGCGATGCAGTACGGAGCGATTGCCGGGTAGGTTTACTGTACCTGTCTTACATTATTTGTACATTTCTTTTCTGGTCAAGATGAAGTGTGACATCGCTTGTTGCTTTTCTGTTGATATTGATTTTTCTTCTTTATCAGACATACATCGATTTCGCGACTTCGTAAAGTATTTTGAAAGGCTTGACCATAAAACATTAAATCCTTCTTCAAATCCTTAAAATACTAAAGTTTATCAGGCCCGGCTTGCCCCCCCCCGTAAAACTCATTAGTCCCCTCAGAGGTTCTTCACTTTGGAGCGTATATGAATGCTGAATGTGTTATTTTAGTGGAAACACACGTGGAAAGATAAGTATATAAAAGTCAACCCTACGAAAGAAACTGCCTTCCCCCAAAAAAAATTCAAATCCTGGCCTGTCGCAATTCTCTTTATGAAAACTTCTTCGGACACAAACTCCACAACTTCGCAAACCAGAAGACTAGACTCCAAAGCTTCAAACTCAATCCTTTACGCATCTTTCTCGATTCATATGATTTCTCAGGTAAAAGGACGAAGCTAGACAGCGTTATATCAGACCTGTGCTGCTACTAATTCTTCTTCGATCTTTGGCGCAGATTACACGAGCTTGTCACACAGCTGCGAGACATGGCCACGAAGCTGTTCAACCCGCCACACATGGACGAGAGGGGCCTCATCGTGACTGGAGGGGCCGCTCACTCCGCCAACCTCATCCTGCAAACCTTCGTCGAGTCCGGAGACTACGTGTTCGTGCAGGAGAGTACCTACCCAACCATCCTGGACACTGTGAGTCAACATAAAGGTTCAGGATAGCGACACTTGCACAGGGAGAAGCAATGTTTTAAGCTTATCTACTCACAGTCTGGTGCGGCAGTTCCGAGGTGCCGATACGTTCCAAAATACAGGCTTTTGTCTCCACAGCTCAGGCCAACGGATGTGAAGGTGGTGTCCGTCCCCAACGACAGCGAGGGCTTGCGGGCTGACCTGCTGGCGGAGGCGCTGAGCAAGACCCCCGCTGCCCGCCGCAAGGTGTGGTATAGAAGGGGGAAGGAAAGAGAAGGAGGAAGGAGGAAGGGAATAGAGGGAGGAGGGAGGAAGGGAATAGAGGGATAAATGGGGAAGGGAAGAGTGGGATGAAGGGGGAAGGGGAGAGAGGGATGAAGTGAGATTACAGGATAGGGAATGAATGCGGAAGGAATAGGAAGAATTGCAGATTGAAAGGCTAGAGATGGAGGGAGGTTGCAGAATGAGGAAGGAAAGAAAAGGCAATGGAAATACTTACAGATTCATTGGTTGAGAAATATACCCAACATGAATGGCTTTAAACGTCTATTCTCTGGAAAGGCGAAGAGTGTGTGGTGACTCGATTGAAGTTTATAAGAGAATGAAGGGCTGTGACAAGGGTGGTGCTAAAAAGATTCTGGTGTTGAAAGAGCAGAGGTTAGAACACATAGCATTGGGCTTAGATAACTTCTGATTTGATAGAGAGTAGCAAGAATTCGTATACTAACAGAATAGTGGAGGAGTGGAACAGCGTTTTGCAGCCATGTGGTGAGTGCAAAACTTAGACACCTTCAAGAAAAGTGAATTAGTTAATAGATAAGAATGATAGGGGGTGCTAAGATATAGGTTGCAGGAGCTATCTAACTGGTTCCTGGTACCGGTATCTTTATATTCTGATGTTATACTGGATAAGGAATAGAAGATAGATAGGTGGACAGATAAACAAAGAGAGAACTAGAGAGAGAGAATGTAAAGGGGTATAGATGCAGGGGAGATAGGTAAGGGACATACTGATAGGGAAGGTCACAAGAGTAAGAATGAACGATAAAAGAGGTGTCCAATCCCTGTGTTTCAGCTGCTGTACGTCATCCCCAACGGTGACAACCCAACAGGCATTACGATGAGCGAGAAGAGACGACGAGAGATTTACGACGTGGTGTGCAAGTACGACCTTCTCATCGCCGAGGACGACCCCTACTACTTCATCTACTTCGGGGCAGAGGTGACTGAGGGAAGGGAAGGATGTGGTTCATGACTGTTTGCCTAGACCATTAAAATGACTGTTGCATATCCATTTCTTTATTCTTCTTTGTTTACTTTGTGTTCGTCGTTTTCTTTTTAGTGTTCGAGTTCGTGTTCCTCTTCTTCTTCTTTTTCGACTTCTGCTTCTTCGTCTTCCTCTTCTTCAACTTCTTCGGCTTCTTCGTCTTCTTTTGCTTCAACTTCTTCGGCTTTTTCTTCCTCGCCTTCTTTTTCATCATCATCTTCTCTGGCTTTTTCTTCGGCTTCCTCTTTTACAATTTCTTCTTCGACTTCTTCAATTTCTTCATCTGTGAGTTCTTCAATTTCAACTTCTTTTCCGATTTCTTCTTCCTTGGGTTTTTCCTTGACTACTTCTTTGACTGCTTCTTCAACTTCTTCGGCTTCCTCTTCTTCAACTTCGACTTCTTCTTCGACTACTTCTACTTCTACTTCGACTACTTCATCTTATTTAACTACTTCATTCGCTCCTCAGCAGGCACCACCAACCTTCCTCAGCCTGGACACCGAGGGGCGGGTTCTTCGCATCGACAGCTTCTCCAAGTCAGTGGGTCCCGGCCTGCGTCTCGGCTACATCACCGCAGACAAGCCCTTCACCGATAAAATACAGGCGCTTCAAGCCATCATGATAGGCTCTCCTTGTTGTGTGTCCCAGGTACGGATCAGGATTGGCAATGAGGTTTATTGTAGAGGGGCGTTACATATTATTCGGTACAGAGGGTGGGGGTGGGGGGGGATATCTATGGTAATGCAGATGTACAATAGGAAGACAGATGAAGGTGCCGAGTGTGATAATGTTCTGATAATGATGCAATGATGAAACAGAAATGATGTCTCTCCGTATCATTACCTATCAATCTATTCATCTATCTATCAATCTATGCCACAGGCGATTCTGAGCGAGCTCCTCCGCCACTGGGGCTACGAAGGCTTCATGAAGTTCACGAGCAAAGGAACTGAGACTTATAGGAAGAAGCGAGACATGGTCCTTCAAGCGGCCGACAAACATCTCACAGGTTAGTCCACAGTCCAACTTCTCTCTTTGGGTTGGAGTGTTGACCACGGAGAGGCGGCGGTTAACAGGTCAGCGTGGCCGCGAGGGGTTCCGGAGACCAAGGTTTAACAGTCCCGCCCGCCGCTACAAGCTGACAACTTCCACTCATCGCTAAACGGCCTTAGACTACCCACATGCTGTCCTGATGACTCTAGCAAAATTCTCTCAAGAGGATCAAGTGGAGCTCTGGGGGTCAGCATGAGCCAAGCAAGAATGGCGCCACTTTAAAACACTTGCCTGCGCCGCTATATTGGCTAGGGCCGACCAAGGAGACCCACCGAGAAAGTCTACAGGCGTTATAGGCCGAATGTAGATTAAGTAAAAAAATATGATGCTAACAAGGCCAGAGGCAGCCAAGCAGGTAGGAAGAAGAACCACGACTCAAGAAGCGGCTGCGAACATGAATGAGAAACTTAAGATCCTCGACCTATATAAGAAGCAGAGAATTCAGGAAAAGGCGGATAACGTTAAGATTAAGATAAGGTCCTTCAAATTGAGAGTGTCGAGCAAGAAGAAAACATGAGTATGGGAAAATAATAACGCGACATTTATTTAGCTTGAAATCATTATAAAAGAGCAAAACAAACCGAGGTTGGTTCTCTGTGACTATACGCTGTCTCGTTAGTTTCCTTTCTTTCGTCCTAATTATTTTATCAACTCCATTTTCTTCCGATAAAAACTAGTGAATTTGATTTAATTTACCTTTGAATAATAGTATGAGAGCAAACAGACTGAGCTTTAGTTATATAGGATTACCGTTCTCATTTTCTTCCTTCAGTATTAATTATTTTTCCCATCTGCATTTTCTTCCACTACACGATGATGGCTTTTTCCTTTCTTTCAGGTCTTTGCGAGTGGAAGGCGGGCGACGGCATGTTCTTGTGGCTGAAGGTGAGGATTAAGGAACACGTAAGATTATTGAAGGGGTCGAAGATACTCTGAGATATTGCATGTGTGAAAGCTGTGTACGGCAAACTACAGATTTCTCCTTTCATTTCATCTTCAGTTCAGTTCATCGGATATTCTAAGTTGAGCAAACAAGCCAATCTAAACTCTCCCTGTCATTACTCTCCGTTCTCTCTGTGTTAGCACATCATAGGCTCTCCCGTGTCCTCACTCTCCATTCCTTCTTTGTGTCTCAATCAACACCAGAGAAGGTTGTTCAGCACTCACACGCACACGTACACACACGTAGTATTTCCTTTTTCATGAACTAAACTGATCATCTGCCGAAATTTCTCTTGTCCCATTTGTTTGTAGGGTCGGTTCTTTGCGTTTTTTGTTTTGTTTTTGCCCTTCAGCTGCCTCTTATGTATACAAAAAAACAGGTTCCAATACTTTTTAAAACTCTTTGAACCCACCACGTAATATTTCACAATGGTAACTAGTGTATTAATTCTTGCTTCATCTACCAAGGACGCTGCTTTCCCTATCTCAAGTGTTTCGCCATCAAAGACATTTTTACTGATGCTGAGCAAACTTATCTTGGCTGACTCGCATCTTCCTCCTCCTTATCTTCTTACCTAACATGATTGGCATATCTTCCAGCATTTATTCAGTGTCAGGGTAATGACCGTTTCTATATTAGCAAACATTATTGTCTTCTAAGTGTCCAGATAACATCCTTACATTATTTATAGCTTAGTCTTATGGTATTTATAGTATCAAGACGTCTCTCCATATTATGAAACTGATTCTCTCTTTTGGCCACTCAACTCTATTTTCTTTTACAGGAGCAGCGGCTATAGCGGGCTTTTTTCTTTTTTTTCTTTCTCTTTGAGCTGCTTCTGTTTCTGTTAAAAATTTAAATGCATTATTAGAGTAGGAGTCCCCGACCAGCAGTCATTCAAGCTTTCAGTCTACGTCGAGGCATTCACAACGATCTTTTTCCAAATCTATTAACTCTGACATGTTATTGAACTCGAGAATGTCCTTTAACTGTTTCTACGGCATATCAGGCTACATCTAAAGCATAACTAATCTATACGACCCGATCAACAATAGTTCCAACATCTAGCCTGCTATCTAATTCCATCTTTCTCTTGTTGACATTGATAAGTTGATACTAATGCTAATACTAACACTGATCATAATAATTCTCTCACAGGTTCTCGGGCTGGAGGACACGAAGCACATCATAGAACTGGAATGCGAGAAGAGGGATCTGATTCTCTTGCCGGGAAGCGCCTGCCTGTGGGACAGCGCCCAGCCCAGCCCGTACATCAGGGCGTGCTACTCCCTCGCCACGCCGGATAAGGCAGACAGGGTGAGCCAGATAGATCGATGGATAGGTAGATAGACAAATAGATAGGAGCAGTGCTTAGCGTGCCTTTTTGGTTTTCATTTGTTTTTTCCCCTTGAGCTACCTCCTTTGATGTAAAAAAAATAGATAGAAAGATACAGGTAGTTAACGATAGATATACAGGTATACAGGTTTGCTTTCTAAATTGCCTTTTTCGGATTCTATCCCTTTCTCTGTTCCTTTATCTCCAGTTTCCTTTCCGGCCGTACTATTTCTGCGGTGGTAGACGGTCACTGTTCTTCCCCTAAACCTATCAACAGTGGTGTCCCACAGGGCTCTGTCCTATCATCCACTCTCTTCCTGTTATTCATCAATGATCTTTCCATAACAAACTGTCCTATCCACTCATACGCTGACAATTCCAATCTGCCTTATTCAACTTCTTTTAACAGAAGACCCTCTCAACAGGAATTACAAGACTCCAGACTGGAGGCTGCAGAACGCTTAACCTCAGACCTTGCTATCATTTCCGATTGGGGTAAAAGGAACCTTGTGTCCTTCAATGCCTCAAAAACCCAATTTCTCCACCTATCAACTCGACACAATCTTCCAAACACCTATCCCCTATTCTTCAGCAACACTCAGCTGTCACCTTCTTCAACACTAAACATCCTCAGTCTATCCTTAACTCAAAATCTTAACTGGAAACTTCACATCTCTTCTCTCACTAAATCAGCTTCCTCGAGGTTGGGCGTTCTGTATCGTCTCCGCCAGTTCTTCTCCACCACACAGTTGCTATCCATATACAGAGGCCTTGCCCGCCCTCGTATGGAGTATGCATCTCATGTGTGGGGGGCTCCACTCACACAGCTCTCTTGGACAGAGTGGAGTCTAAGGCTCTTCGTCTCATCAGCTCTCCTCCTCTTACTGATAGTCTTCTACCTCTTAAATTCCGCCGCGATGTTGCCTCTCTTTCTATCTTCTATCGATATTTTCATGCTGACTGCTCTTCTGAACTTGCTAACTGCATGCTTCCCCCCCTCCCGCGGCCTCACCGCATACAACTTTCTACTCAGGCTCATCCCTTTACTGTCCAAATCCCTCACGCAAGAGTTAACCAGCATCTTCACTCTTTCATCCCTCACGAAGGTAAACTCTGGAACAATCTTCCTTCATCTGTATTTCCTCCTGCCTACGACTTGAACTCTTTCAAGAGGAGGGTATCAGGACACCGCTCCTCCCGAAATTGACCTATCTTTCAGCCACTCCTCTGAGCTTTTTGTAGGAGCAGCGAATAGCGGGGGTTTTATCGGCATCGCAGGCGCCGATCAACAGATTGTCCTTCTTCTTGTTATTGTTCTCCTCAAGTTGTTTTCCTGGCTTACCCATGCATTGTAAACATGACATTGTATAATAACATTTGTTAGCCCCGATGAACCCTACAACATGGCATTATAAACAAAGTCAGCTTTTTTTTTTTTACGTCTTGGCCTGTGGCGCCGGTAGGCCTTCATAGTATGGCCTGATGGTCGGCCTCAGCCCGTTGTGGCGCACGCAAGTGTTTATAGTGGTGCCATCTTTACTTTTCATCATTTTCCATTTTAGACCCCTAGTTGCATAATATAAATTGTTGGGGGTGTGTTGGAGGGTCATGCGACGCCAATCTAGCACAGTTTTTGTGCTATTAACACTTGTTTTTCATTATTGTTTACCTTTTTTTCCCCTTGAGCTGTCTCCTTTGCTGTAAAAAAAAAAATAGATACAGAGAGATGCACAGAGAGAGAGACACAGAGACAGAAACAGAGAAGCAGAGACAGAGAAACAGATAGAGACAAAGACAGAGACAGAGAGACAGGCAGAGGCAGACAGGGTGAGAAACAGAGAATGAAAAAAAAGAATCACACACATCGTATCACACATTTTTTTTCTTCTCTTTCTAAGGGATTCAAAATTCTGGCAGACGTTATCAAGGAGGAACTGAAGAAGAACAAGAGCAAGAACAAATCAGGGGACGCAGTAGCTTCTGGCCACAAGGAAGCTGCGAGTGGCTTTACTCACGAACCCAAGAAACACACGAATGGCGCAGCGACATAAGCCAAGGAAAAAAATAGACGAATACAATGGCCAACCAGACAGACAATATAGAAAACACGTTAGGACTTACATCAGTGCCAGAGTAACATGTTTATATGTATTCAACTCTGCGTAAATTAAGAGTTTATTATGAGGTATCTTCAGTTCGCCCATGACCAACTAGATGGCTCTGTATGCATCGATACATTCTCCGTGCGGGGTGAAATTCAAGATGAGCCTTTGCTAAGAGAAATAAAGAAAAGAAAGAACGAAATAATAAAAGAGAAAACATAAGAAAAGAAAAAGAAGGCAGGCAGGCAGGAAGGAAGGAAGGAAGGAAGAAAAGAAAGAAGGAAAAAATAAATGAAAGAAGGAAGGAAAGGACAGAAGAAAAGAGAATAAAAAAGGAAGAAAGGCAAGGAACCAAACTAATAAATACCTAACCCAAATTAGGGTCAGAGATAAAAGAGGATTAACTCAATGACAGGTTCAGCATTTTTTTGACAGGTTCAGCATTTTTTTGACAGGTTCAGCATTTTTGGACAGGTTCAGCATTTTTGGACAGGTTCAGCATTTTTGGACAGGTTCAGCATTTTTGGACAGGTTCAGCATTTTTGGACAGGTTCAGCATTTTTGGACAGGTTCAGCATTTTTTGACAGGTTCAGCATTTTTTGACAGGTTCACATTTTAGTACAGGTTCAGCATTTTTTGACAGGTTCAGCATTTTTTGACAGGTTCAGCATTTTTTGACAGGTTCAGCATTTTTTGACAGGTTCAGCATTTTTTGACAGGTTCAGCATTTTTTGACAGGTTCAGCATTTTTTGACAGGTTCAGCATTTTTTGACAGGTTCAGCATTTTTTGACAGGTTCAGCATTTTTTGACAGGTTCAGCATTTTTTGACAGGTTCAGCATTTTTTGACAGGTTCAGCATTTTTTGACAGGTTCAGCATTTTTTGACAGGTTCAGCATTTTTTGACAGGTTCAGCATTTTTTGACAGGTTCAGCATTTTTTGACAGGTTCAGCATTTTTTGACAGATTTAGTATTTTTTGACAGATTTAGTATTTTTTGACAGATTTAGTATTTTTTGACAGATTTAGTATTTTTTGACAGATTTAGTATTTTTTGACAGATTTAGTATTTTTTGACAGATTTAGTATTTTTTGACAGGATCATTTGAACGGTTTATGATTACGATGGTGACAATAAATAAATGAATACCTGTGTACTATATCAACTTAGGGAACCAATAAAGAAGGAAAACCACAACTCGTTTCAGAAAAATGTTACGATCCTGTTGTTAAAGGAGGAAAGTGATGACATTTAAAGAACCGAAAACTGTAAGTGATTGGTTGGTAAGTGAAAAGAAAGACAGAGAGGATGCCGGGTTTGGGAATTAAAACAAGACACTGAGAGCTTAAGTTGAGGTTTGGAGGCGGTGAGAAAGGAGCAAACCGGGGGCGGGTAATGGAATGAGAGTGATAAGCAGGTAAGAAGCAAGTGGTAATTAAGTGGAAGGATAGACAAGATACAGGGTTGGGGACTCTTTCAAGAGGAGGGTATCAGGACACCTCTCCCCCCGAAAATGACCTATCTTTCGGCCACTCCTCTGAACGTTTTTTATAGGAGCAGTGAGTAGCGTTTTTTTTTTTTCATTATTGTTTCTTTTTTTTTTGCCCTAAAGCTGTTTCCTCTGCTGTAAAAAAAAATAATAATAATAATAACGGAGAAATAAAGTTGAGGTCTAAAGGCAATGGGAAAGGAGGAAACGTGGCGGGTTATGAACTGAAATTAAGTAGGCAAGTGGAAGTACAGACAGAAGGAATGCAAGACAAGGTGGGGAGGAGATGAGAAGGGACTAGAGTAGAGTTCAGGACAGGAGTTGCAGGGAGATGAAGATGAGTAGAGAGAGAGGAAGAGGAGACATAAATGGTGACAAGCGTTTGGGATACTGGACTCTGAAACGAGGGAGAGAGGAGGAACAGAAGAAAAGAAGTGTAAAATAACAGAGAAGGGAAGAGGGAAGAGTAGGATGTCAGGGATAAAGAAAACATTAAACTGGGAGACGAAATCAGGAAAAAGGAAGAATAGGAAAAGAAAGCTAAGTGCATGCAGGAATGAGATGAGAAGGTGAAGGATGGGAATTTCTAGGGAATGAGATGAAATTCAAGGGTGGGCTGTACTCGTTGCCTACCTTTAGTTATTCAAATTCCTTCACCTTTACCACGGACAATAAGAAGGAGCATATAGACTTTGGAGGCGGGAGGAAAAAGAGGAGAGGATGGACTGGGTATTCGGGGCCGGTCTGTCCTCGTTGATCTGTACTCAAAGCCTTATTAAACCTTATCTTAAACATTACTATTGACAACAAGACTGATCATAACAGTACTCTTTTGAGGCAGAAGAACCTAATGGAAAACAGAGGCGAGGGTGGACTAGGTATTCTGGGCTGGTATGTCTTACTCGTTGCCTACTCTTACTTACTCAAAACATTTAACCTTACAATAAAAAGCAACATATAACAACCTTTCGAGGCGGGAGGAAAAGTAAAGGACGTAAGGATATTAGACTCGAGGATCAGGGTATGTTCTGTACTACTCATTGTCGCTTTACAGTTATACAAAATCACTCAACCTAACATCTGACAAAAAAAAAATAGCATAAGTGTATTTTCAAGGAAGATAGAGAAACCGATACGAACAGACTGACAAAGAAAACATAAAGTGAGGATGGTGGTGGCTTAAGAATTCGTTTTCGCTTTATATTTACTAAAATGCACTCAACCTTACTGTTGGATAGGGGACGAGTTGGTAATGGGACTGGTGGAGAGGGGAAGGATTGGTAATGGGACTGGTGGATAGGGGAAGGGTTGGTAATGGGACTGGTGGAGAGGGGACGAGTTGGTAATGGGACTGGTGGAGAGGGGAAGGATTGGTAATGGGACTGGTGGATAGGGGAAGGATTGGTAATGGGACTGGTGGAGAGGGGACGAGTTGGTAATGGGACTGGTGGAGAGGGGAAGGATTGGTAATGGGACTGGTGGATAGGGGAAGGGTTGGTAATGGGACTGGTGGAGAGGGGACGGGTTGGTAATGGGACTGGTGGAGAGGGGAAGGATTGGTAATGGGACTGGTGGATAGGGGAAGGATTGGTAATGGGACTGGTGGAAGAGAGGGGAAAGATTGGTAATGGGACTGGTGGATAGGGGAAGGATTGGTAATGGGACTGGTGGATAGGGGAAGGATTGGTAATACGACTGGTGGAGAGGGGGAAGGATTGGTAATAGGACTGGAAGAGAGGGGAAAGATTGGTAATGGGACTGGTGGATAGGGGAAGGGTTGGTAATGGGACTGGTGGATAAGGATGGATTGGTAATGGGACTGGTGGATAGGGGAAGGATTGGTAATGGGACTGGTGAAAATGGGAAGAGTTGGTAATGGGACTGGTGGATAGGGGAAGGGTTGGTAATGGGACTGGTGGATAGGGGAAGGGTTGGTAATGGGACTGGTGGAGAGTGGAAGGGTTAGTAATGGGACAGGTGGATAGGGGAAGAGTTGGTAATGGGACTGGTGGATAGGGGAAGAGTTGGTAATTGGACAGGTGGAGAGTGGAAGGGTTAGTAATGGGACTGGTGGAGAGAGAAAAGGTTGGTAATGGAACTGGTGGATAGGGGAAGGATTGGTAATGGGACGGGTGGAGAGGGGAAGGGTTGGTAATGGGACTGGTGGAGAGGGGAAGGGTTGGTAATGGGACTGGTGGATAGGGGAAGGGTTGGTAATTGGACTGGTGGAGAGGGGAAGGGTTGGTAATGGGACTGGTGGAGAGGGGAAGGGTTGGTAATGGGACTGGTGGAGAGGGGAAGGGTTGGTAATGGGACTGGTGGATAGGGGAAGGGTTGGTAATGGGACTGGTGGAGAGGGGAAGGGTTGGTAATGGGACTGGTGGAGAGGGGAAGGGTTGGTAATGGGACTGGTGGAGAGGGGAAGGGTTGGTAATGGGACTGGTGGAGAGGGGAAGGGTTGGTAATGGGACTGGTGGAGAGGGGAAGGGTTGGTAATGGGACTGGTGGAGAGGGGAAGGATTGGTAATGGGACTGGTGGAGAGGGAAAGGGTTGGTAATGGGACTGGTGGAGAGGGGAAGGGTTGGTAATGGGACTGGTGGAGAGGGTAAGGATTGGTAATGGGACTGGTGGAGAGGGTAAGGGTTGGTAATGGGACTGGTGGAGAGGGGAAAGGTTGGTAATGGGACTGGTGGAGAGGGGAAGGGTTGGTAATGGGACTGGTGGAGAGGGGAAGGGTTGGTAATGGGACTGGTGGAGGGAAGGGTTGGTAATGGGACTGGTGGAGAGGGAAGGGTTGGTAATGGGACTGGTGGAGAGGGTAAGGTTTGGTAATGGGACTGGTGGAGAGGGGAAGGATTGGTAATGGGACTGGTGCATAGGGAAAGGGTAGGTAATGGGACTGGTGGAGAGGGAAGGGTTGGTAATGGGACTGGTGGAGGGAAGGGTTGGTATTGGGACTGGTGGAGAGGGGAAGGATTGGTTATGGGACTGGTGGAGAGGGGAAGGGTTGGTAATGGGACTGGTGGATAGGGGAAGGGTTGGTAATGGGACTGGTGGAGAGTGGAAGGGTTGGTAATGGGACTGGTGGAGAGAGAAAAGATTGGTAATGGGACTGGTGAATAGGGAAAGGGTTGGTAATGGGACTGGTGGATAGGGAAAGGGTTAATAATTGGTCTGGTAGATAGAGGAAGGATTGGTAATGGGACGGGTGGAGAGAGGAAGGGTTGGTAATGGGACTGGTTCATAGGGGAAGGATAGGTAATGGGACTGGTGGATAGGGGCGGGGTTGGTAATGGGACTGGTGGAGAGGGGAAGGGTTGGTAATGGGACTGGTGGATAGGGGAAGGATTGGTAATGGGACTGGTGGATAGGGGAAGGATTGGTAATGGGACTGGTGGAGAGGAGAAGGGTTGGTAATGGGACTGGTGGAGAGGGGAAGGGTTGGTAATGGGACTGGTGGAGAGGGAAAGGGTCGGTAATGGGACTGGTGGAGAGGGAAAGGGTCGGTAATGGGACTGGTGGAGAGGGAAAGGGTCGGTAATGGGACTGGTGGAGAGGGGAAGGATTGGTAATGGGACTGGTGGATAGGGGAAGAGTTGGTAATGGGACTGGTGGATAGGGGAAGAGTTGGTAATGGGACTAGTGGAGAGGGGAAGGGTTGGTAATGGGATTGGTGGATAGGGGAAGGATTGGTAATGGGAGTGGTGGAGATGGGAAAAATTGATAAGGGGAATGGTGGATAGGGGAAGGATTGGTAATGGGACTGGTGGATAGGGGAAGGGTTGTTAATGGGACTGGTGGATAGGGGAAGGATTGGTAATGAGACTGGTGGATAGGGGAAGGATTGGTAATGGGACTGGTGGAGAGGGGAAGAGTTGGTAATGGGACTGGTGGAGAGGGGAAGGGTTGGTAATGGGACTGGTGGATATGGGAAGCGTTGGTAATGGGACTGGTGTATAGGGGAAGGGTGGGTAATGGGACTGGTGGATATGGGAAGGGTTGGTAATGGGACTGGTGTATAGGGGAAGTGTTAGTAATGGGACTGGTGGAGAGGGGAATGATTGGTAATGGGACTGGTGAATAGGGGAATGGTTGGGAATGGGACTGGTGGTTAGCTGAAGGATTGGTAATGGGACTGGTGGAGAGGGGAAGGGTTGGTAATGGGACTGGTGTATAG
The DNA here is from genome assembly GCF_024679095.1 of Eriocheir sinensis. Classification (NCBI taxonomy): domain Eukaryota; kingdom Metazoa; phylum Arthropoda; class Malacostraca; order Decapoda; family Varunidae; genus Eriocheir; species Eriocheir sinensis. The sequence continues at coordinate 2,870,603 of NC_066530.1, read as the reverse complement.
GGGAAGGGTTGGTAATGGGACTGGTGGAGAGGGGAAGGGTTGGTAATGGGACTGGTGGAGAGGGGAATGATTGGTAATGGGACTGGTGGAGAGGGGAATGATTGGTAATGGGACTGTGAATAGGGGAAGGGTTGGTGATGGGAGTGGTGGAGAGGGGAAGGGTTGGTAATGGGACTGGTGGATAGGGGAAGAATTGCTAATGGGACTGATGGAGAGGGGAAGGGTTGGTAATGGGACTGGTGGAGAGGGGAAGGATTGGTAATGGGACTGGTTGAGAGAGGATGGGTATACGTAATGGGACTGGTGGATAGGAGAATGGATAGGGAAGGGAATGGTGGATAGCGGAAGGGACTGAGAATGGACTTGTGGATAGTGGAAGGGTTGGTGATATACCCGGCGACTATAAACCCAGGCTCATAAAATATACTCCTAGACGTAATGCCATGTGAATTTGAGAGGCCATTCCGAATTTTGTTGACCTCGTGCAGTGGGTGTGAATAGAGTAAGTTAGAGAAGATTGTCTCGGTGTTGTGCGAAGCCGGCGTGGGAATGTTTTAAAGCATTGGATGTGGATTTCCTACAAGAAGACATCACCAAGCTACAGGAGTGGAACAAAAAGTGGCTGCTCCAATTAACGAAGAAAAATGTGAGGTCATGAATCTTGGGAGGGGAAATCCAGCATACCAGTACCACATGGGAAACACTCCACTACCCACCACAGAGGCACATAAAGCCCTGGGAGCATATGTAATTAGGCTACCAGTGTAGGCGAAATCCGTTCCAATCGCAGCGGACGGGTTAAGCTATACAAAGAAGACAACCGACCTGCGTGTGTGGGTGTAGGTATGTGTGGGATTCGGTGTGTTGGTGTGTGTGGGGGTGAAATACACAGAGACAGAGAAAGACAGAGAAACAGCGACAAAATGACAAACCGAGAGACAGACAGCGACCTAAGCAATCATCAAAGCGGGAGACTGAGAGGTTGACAAGCAAACAAGCAGAAAGATGTTGGCTCTCCTTACTACTGGTGACGGCTATACACTATCCTAAGGGCGCGAGGGTACAACAAGGACAAACTCTGCCTGCAAACAATAACCAAGAGAGATGTGACGTGGGGTGGCCGATAGATAAGCTGCCAGAAGGTGCGCGGTTGGCGGGAGAATGTGCACACGAGGCAGTGAGGATATGTAGGTAGAACTGAGATGTTACAAGCAGGTGGTGATGTGTGGATGACCCGTTAAACAAGTTACGATGATTTACATAGATTTACATAGAAAATCAGACCACACAGACCCCATGGTCCAGACTAGGTGGTCTGTCCTTAAACCTAAGTGATTGTACATTAATCAGATGGCTCCAAAACGTTGCATTTCAACTCTAGTTAATATTAAGTTGAAGGAAGTGACGGTCGAGCTCGTTTTTGAAGGAGTCAATCGTGTTACACTGGACCAATGACGGTGGGAGCTTATTCCATTCTCGCACTACAACGTTGGTGAAGAAAAATTTGGTGCAGTCTGAATTTACTTGTCTACATTTGAGTTTTACGCCATTGTTCCTCGTACGCAAAGTGTCATCGATCATAAACAATGTTGATCTGTCTACATTCGTGAAACCATTAAGTATTTTAAAACATTCGATCAGTTTTCCTCGGAGGCGACGTTTCTCAAGAGAGAACATGTTAAGGGTGGATAGCCTTTCTTCGTAAGATTTGTTGCGCAAGGAAGGGATCATTTTTGTTGCCCGACGCTGAACACCTTCTAATTTAGCAATGTCCTTTGCATGGTGGGGAGACCAAAACTGTACCGCATATTCCAAGTGGGGTCTGACTAAACTATCGTAGAGTGGAAGTATTACATCTTTATTCTTGAATAAAAAAATTATTTTAATGAATCCTAACATTCTGTTCGCTTTATTTGCTGCATCGATGCATTGCTGTGAGAATTTGAGGTTTGACGCGATTTTGACCCCCAAGTCCTTAACGCATTGAACGCTTTAGAGTTTAACGCCGCGCATTTCGTAATCGAACTTCTTATTCATTGTTAGAACTTGAAGGCCCTGGGACTTGTCTACGTTAAAGAGAGAGAGAGAGAGAGAGAGAGAGAGAGAGAGAGAGAGAGAGAGAGAGAGAGAGACTAATGACTTTCCTTGTTCACAGGCGCGGCGAGCAATGTTGTGTATTGTTATGATGCTGTCGGTCAGTGCAGGTAAGTGTGTGTGTGTGTGTGTGGTGAAAATACGACTCATTTCTCCACTCCCAACATCAACTGAATCCTAACGTGAACTAAAACGAAACCCTCTATTAATATTTCAGCTTCTTAACAATCCCTCGACCATATTAGTCTATCATACGCGGCGTGAAAACCAGCTGATCACAAGTGCGTCAAGATCTATCGAGGTTTTCCCCTGCTCAACGCGCGATGCAAAGTCATCCCCGTATTACCCAATCACCTTTACTTTGCTATTTGCGTCGACAGGGGCTTCGCGGGGGCAGCATGGGCCTTAAAGCTGTCTGTACGTACCACGGTCAACACACGCGCATGCCCAAACTGCGCCGCCTCGTCTCCTTATATGATTAATGGTGAACACGCTCGACTCCTGCTGAAAAATGAATTGGCACTGAAAAAGTAACGCAACGCCGAGAAAGAGAACTGTAGCTAACCTTCGCACCGTGGAGGTGGTGGTGGTGCGTGGAGGTGGTAGGTGGGGGGTCACATTAAGGGCTCAGTGGGGGTTCAGCCCTTGGTTCAGCCCATCGCTCCCTGCCCTGAGTTGAAGGCTTGGGTTCGACGGCATACTTGCGGCAGTCCCCATGTGGCCCCCGACCCACCGCCGCCCGCCCGCTGAACACCTTCGTCGGGACTTGGAACAAGAAAGAAATGTAACTGAAATTAGGATAGAATAATATAACTGATAGCAAATGAATAACACCATCATCAAATAAATTAATAGATGGATAAATGAATTAATAAAACAATCGCCTAGCGCAATTAACCGTCACCAGAAACCGTCAGAAATAATATAATGGATGAATGGCTCTTTCTGTATACCTTTCATGTATAGGTAGTTCTCTCTCTCTCTCTCTCTCTCTCTCTCTCTCTCGTTCAGTTGTTGTGTCGCATCAGATTCACTGCTTTACTGTGATCTCCGAAGCTTCGACGCTTTGAACCTCACGACCTTGAAATAAAAAAAGTGACATATTACATGTAATGTTTCGATGTGTGTGTGTGTGTGTGTGTGTAGAAGACGACACCAGACCACTTTGCTCAATACCTGCAGGACATCACCAGGCAGGAAGTTCAGCGTCACACCTCTCATTAAACTCGTGCAATTGCCGCTTCACCCGAGCTAATATTAATGGGCACAAACTTAAGCGCGAAAAAAAGATACTAAACCTATCTTCTGGCGTCACGTCCAGGGCATAAATGTAATTGTCTGCGAGTTAATTTTGATACTTGAAGGTTAGAAAATCGGACTCCACTTTAACCTAATAACGACCATGAAGGACGACCTCTGTGTGTGTGTGTGTGTGTGTAAGTTTCGGGACAATCATCAATATAAAACCAAATAACCAAGTCAGTTATATACACGTTCTACTCTCTCTCTCTCTCTCTCCTTTGCAGGGGTGGGGGAGGACCTGGCTGGGGTGAGGCTTCAGACCGGCGCCTACGCCACCACAGGCAGCCTCCTGCACTCCGGGGCCACCGTCCTGCCCACCCTCGAGCAGGTAATGTATGCAGGGTGTGAGCAGAGCCACGGAATAGGAGAGTCTGGCCTACTTCATCACAGGCGGCATGTTGCTACCTGAAAAGCGGCGCGGAATTCAAATTGACGCGGATACAATTGTGGGTTTTTATATCCTCTAGGTATCGTCAGGATCTCGAAGAAGTACCTAAGCACATAAAAACAATGTATCAGCACCAGTTTGAGTTTCTCGCGGCTCATTGGATAACAACATGGCGCCTGTGATGGTTTGGCAACTCTCCCATTGCATGGTTCTGCTGATCTTCAATTAAATTTCAGCATCTTGAGTCAAGGGAACCACTTGGGGCAGCATGAGCCAAGTAAGTCATATATCACAGCAGTAACTTGAAATATAATTTGCCCACGCCACTAAGTGGCTGGGGCCTTCAACCAGGCCCTAGAAGTAAACCTACAGGCGCTATGGATTGCACTCTATCCAATCAATGACCGGTGCTGCTTGTTCTTCCATGTTTGTTTGTTTGTCTATATAAGTACTTCATCTGAATCACACTTATTTATCCCCTCAACCAACTTAAAAACTTCAACATTACAAGGGTGCCCTCAATAACACTGACCCCCCACTTCCCTCCCTCATGGCACGTCCCTAATGCTGTCTTCCTCATGGCGGGTACAGGTGAGCGTGTGTCTGCACCTGCGGCCCCTCCACCTGACGCGCGCCATGCCCATCATCAGCTACAAGGCGAAGGACTCGTCGAGGGAGCCTAGGTGAGCAGAGGCGGGTCTGACTGTGCCGGACGTGACCTAATACTGGGTGGCGGTAGACATTAGCTATTACTTACATTACTGTCGCCGCCAAGATGGTCCGACGGCTTCACCAGACCCATCCTCCTCCGAAGAAGCTTCGCCACTAAATGACGGGACAGGCGCTCCACCACTCCGCTGCTGGAGTGTTCTTTCGGACTGTGGTGGGTATAGCCCTCGAGCCGCTTCACGGAAAAACTGATGTAGTTCAGTGCCTCCCTCACAATTTCGAAGAAAAAGGTATCGCCCCAAGTACTGGCGCAGGAAGGCTGGCCGAATGCCAGGGCGCTTGACCCACTCCTTGACGTCCCTCCAGAGCCGCTCAGTGTTTTGTGTGTGCACCTCTGAATCTGCTGGGTCAACAAAGTTTTCTGAATGATTTATTACTGTGTGTATATCCTTCTTTCGATAAATTTGAATATGCTTTCCAGCAGTCACTTATAATGACCGACCCGTGGCGAACTTTTTTCTTTATAATAGGTATGAGTGTAGCAGTCACGTTTTCCACTCAATGGCTCTGTTAGAGGAACTACCACACACTTTTTTAATCACGTTCCATTGCACCAAATAGCCATGTTTGGCTCAACACTCGGCCCCGCTCATATTTTTTTTCACAATCAAAGTTTCGTCAATTTCTACGACCTTGTCCCGTCCACCGATAGGTTGCAGATTAGAAAACCAAAATTCCGTCACCTCGCTGCAGAAACTTTTCCAGTCCACGGCCGTCTGTCTTGAGATTTCTAAATTTGCTGGTATTGTCCGTGTGAAAAATGCTTTCTAACCCATAGCTTGACGAGACACACTATTTTCCAGGGTTTTAGTTTGTTTTCCAGAAATGTGCCTTTATAGTCACTGGTAGAAAAATTACATAGCCGCCGTTTCTTGGTTTTAGGAACCACATATGAGCCTGTGCACCGCCACTGTTTTCTGTCTTCACGATATATGCAGCCACGTCCACAAGTTACGCACACAATGTGACGAGGTAGAACCCCGTGATCGCGAAGAATTTTCAGAGCTTCTTTGTCGTCTTTGTACGCTTTTTTGATCAAGGCATACTCAGTGAGGGAACAAGCTGATCATAAAGAATCCTTGCTGATACTGACCCACCAACCACCAAACACTATAACACGCCACGTATGTCCGCACCTACACGGAGCATCGCTATTGGTTGAATACAACAGACGTGTCCTCAGGAAAAAAAAGAATATTGGCTACTTGAGAATAACGATCCAACTAACAAACATTAGAGAAAAACCAATAACCTGAACTCGAATGGAAAATTTTCGAACACAAGTAACCTGCGTTCGAACTTACTTAATTCACGCGGTCAAACGTGTTACCAAACCTGCTTCACGCGTTCGTACGTGCTACCAGTAAGTGAATACATAGTCGTATATGACGGTTGCAAGATTCTTATGACGTAAATTACTTACCGTTTAGATGCTTCATTATGACCTTAATACTGTAACGGGGGGCTTCGCCTCCCTCGAACCCTCCTTTGGTATGGAGTGAGTGAAATTGCGTGGTTTCCGTACGTTGTAATAAATCCCGGAATGTATGAAATTTCCCTTCATCTAAGTAAGTGTAAGGAATTTCCCTACATCTAGGGTATTTTTCAACCCCCCATAACGCAAGAACTATGCATTTACGACGCATTTCATGTTTACCACCGCATTCCCCGCAGTCTCAATGGCCCCTTAGCCAAAATTGGATAGAATAATACCCATATCCCTAACCATCCTCCTAGCCTTCTCGTTTACAAGGATATAATCTATAGCTGACTCCCTTCCCCTTTCTGCCCAGGCTACCCTTCCCTCCGCTATGGTTAAATTTAATATTTCTGAGTCACACTCCTCCACAAACTCTAATAACAATGTCCCGTTTCTATTTATCTCCTCTCCTGGGATACCAATATGTCCATTCATGTCTCCCATGACAATTACTTGGTCCTGTCTGTTTTCTGCTATTACCCTCCCTACCCTCTCATACTTCCTTTCGTTCTCTACCCTTGCACCCGTCCCTTCCATTGTCATGTAGCACACTACTATGATTAGGTGCTCTATCCTACTCTTGTACTCTATTTTCACTGCTAGAATATCCTCGCTTGCCTCGCTGTTACCCACATCCAGTTCCTCAAAAGTTAAGCCAGAGTCCCGTTTTATATATAATCCTACTCCCCCACCTTTCCTTGGGTATTTAATTACTCCTTCCCTTGGCTATAAAATTGTAGTCCCCTGACCTGCCTTCTAGTCTTTCCCAGACGCCTCCCCTGCTCCCTTGCCTCCCTCCCCTTCTGTTCCTGCTGCCCTACACTGCTATGGTTTTTGTTCCCCTTAGGTTTGCCCACGGGAGCCCCCAAAGAGGGGGATTGAGGGAGAGAAAGGGAAAGGTAAAGAGTGAGGGGGGGAATAGAGGGAGAGGGTGAGAAAGAGAGAGAAGGATGAAGGAAGAGTGAGGAGTGAGAGGGAAAGGGATGGATGTCTGGTCACTCTATTTCTTTTTTCATATAGGAGCAGTACTTAGCGAGATTTTTTTTTCCTTTTCTACTTTAATTGCTTTCTTTACACACACACACAAAAAAAAAAAAAAAAAAAGAATAGTGATCCCTGCTCTAAACACCGTGACGTCACATGTAAACACACCACCACCACCACCACCGCCTGGCCGGCACGCTGGGAACAAAAAGTCTTATTTAAGCAATTATGTCGGCAGCAAAGCGGGTCCAGGTGAGCCAGCCATCTATTTTAACAGTAATGCTTTTAAGGAAGGGATGCGGAAAGGAGAGGGAGAGGAAGAATGAGGGGAATAGTGTAGGGAGAGGGATGGAGGAAGGAGAGGAAGAGAGGGGAATGGTGTATGGAGAGGGAGGAAGGAAGGAGAGGGAGAGGAATGGAAAGGACAGAAAGAGGAGAGGGATGGAGGAAGAAGAGAGGATGGAGGAAGGGAGAGGATGGAGGGAGAGGAACGGAAAGAAGGACAGAAAGAGGAGAGGGATGGAGGAAGAAGAGTAATAATGAGGGGAATGGTGTAGGGAGAGGGATGGAGGAAGGAGAGGGAGTGTAGGAACATGCAACCCATTACACGGGTATAGTTTAGACTCCACAGCGATAGGCAGATCAGAGTGTGAAAGGGATTTGGGAGTGTTAGTGAACTCTGACCTAAAACTAAGGAAGCAATGTATTAGTGCGAGGAATAGGGCTGACAGGGTATTAGGCTTTATTAACAGGACGGTAACCAACAGGAGTGCAGAGGTCATCCTCAGACTCTATTTAGCATTAGTTAGGCCACACTTAGATTATGCTGTCCAGTTTTGGTGCCCACACTACAGAATGGACATCAGCTTGCTAGAATCAGTTCAGAGGAGGATGACCAAGATGATTCAGGGGAGGGGAATGGTGTAGGGAGAGGGATGGAGGAAGGAGAGGGAGAGGAATGGAAAGAAGGACAGAAAGAGGAGGGATGGAGGAAAAAGAGTAATAATGAGGGGAAAAGTGTAGGGAGAGGGAAAGAAAGAATGAGTGGAAAAGTGCAGGAAGAGGGAGGGGGAGAGGAAGAGTGGGAGAATGAGGGGAAAGATGTAGAAGCCTGAAGGTTAGATTTAGTTTGGTGAGATTATTTAATTATAATTGTTTTTGATAAATATGTGTGATACGCTTTGCACTGAACCGTTATGCTGGTGTCAGTGTAATACCAACGAATTCCACTTCCCCATACATCCACATGACCTCTATCAGGGAACACATGAGAAACTGATCCAGATTCATAAGGTGGAAGAAAAAATTGATGCCAGGGATTGAGCCCGCGACCAGCCGGACTATTGGGTGATTCTGTAGTAACCATATAGTTTGAAAATACAGATGAAAAAAAATTATGTTCTTTTCAGCAATGGGCTACGTTTGGTCGCATGTGGTACCTGTTTGACGGGAAGTGGCAGAACCCTTTTGCCTCGGCAGATAAAATTGTGACGTACCTGGAGGGGACACACAAGCCCATCTACCACCCCCTGAGTAAGTACCGGTATGACGTGATTCCCTTATCCTTGTGTTTTGATGTTTTAAGTCATTAGTCTCTACCAACAATAATGTGGCTGATTTGTCTTTCATGACCAGTTTTTCAAGGCATTGTTAGTTACTTTCGTTGATTTTTTATTTAACTTATTATGACTGATTTCATAATATCTATATCTACTTCTGTGAAAATCCAATGCCACTAGCTAACTCAGTTCCCAAAATGGAACTATATGACCATACTAGCTGCATAACTTATGAATGCTACTAATATAGTGTTTTAAAAATCTGACATTACCCTACATTCTTATCACAATTTTTTTCAGCCTTCAAATTGTGGCCTCAAGTTTATAATCAATTTTTGCCTTGTGCTCATATATCATCAGGTACAGTTTTGACGATTTATGGTAGATTTACTAATGTGTCCTGAACTAACCTGACTAAAAAAACGTTGATGCATATTTTGAAACAAACCTTGCTAAACCTAATGAAAAATAGATTAAAAGAAATTCATTTACAAAGTTTTGTCATCTTAAATCTTCCATAGACAACTGATAACCTAATTAGGAGGGGAGAGAGAGAGAGAGAGAGAGAGAGAGAGAGAGAGAGAGAGAGAGAGAGAGAGAGAGAGAGAGAGAGAGAGAGAGAGAGAGAGAGAGAGAGAGAGAGAGAGAATTATTCATCATAGCACATTTTAATTCCCCATCACATACACACACACACATCAAACAGAAAGATATTCACATAATACATCATAACAAATAAGTCACCACCTCACACACAAACATTGTAAACTAACCTAGAAACACACAGGGCAGAGATAACATTTCTTTCAACACACGGACACCATTACGAGCCACTGCCTCCCTTCCCGCACAGATGACAGCGGTGATCATGTGGTGGTGATCAACTCCCGGGACATTGCACTGCCTGGGGTGGAGTGGGAGAAGAGGGTGTATTTCCACCACACGGGGTACGCTAAGGGTGCCTCTTGGACACTGGCCTGGCAGTTGCACGATACTGACCCAACCATGGTAAATATGGAATCTGATGTAGTAGGTTTATCTTATTTTCATAGTGGAGGGGACACATTAAGTGCTATACATAAGAAAATTCTGGCTACATGCTACTTCTAAAGAAAATTATGCCAAAAGTAGTATAATACATTTAGGTTGAGGCATCATGACGCTCCTCACATTTTGCTCATCAATTATTATTATTATTATTAAGAGGAAACATTTAGAGGGAGGAGTGCAGACCGTGAATGGCTGTGGTTGACTGGAGATGCCTGAAGCTACTCCTCCCCCTTTTGAAATGCAGTGGTCACAAGCTTTGCTCACACCAGTTTTAGGAGGCATTGAGGAGGCCGGCTATGTGGTCAGGCCTCCCAGCAAATTTGGGGCTGGGTTACAATTGAAGCCTTGGCCTCTACTCATTGTTAAGTACTTGGCTGGTGAGATGCACTACAGGGAGGGGTTACAAGCTCCTCTCTACCCACTCCAGGTCAGGGATTGGGGTGACTGCTAGCCATGCAGGAACACAGAACCCTTGAGATGATAGATTCCCTTCAGAGTATGAATATTAGTATTGTGCTTGTTGTATAATTTCTTCTTTTAATTAGCCTCCGAGTCTTATACAGTTGTTTTCACTTCCTGCAGATTATGAGGAAAGCTGTGTACAACCAGATGAGCAAAAACCTCCTGAGACACGGGAGAATGGCTCGTCTCCACATATTCCCTGATGATAAGGTAAATATAAAAGCTGTGGCCAGGGAGCTGTTACATGGAGGGTGTAAGGTTATGAAAAGGAGGATTTCTTTTCCTTGAGTAAAGAACCAAGAAAATTGCAAACATGATTGGACCTGCCCGGCCTCTCCTACACAGATACCAATTAACATTCATAAAGAGGAAATGAAGGCAAATAACAAAAAAAGCTTAGATAAATTAATGAATAACTTGATCAACAACTCAGCACATTCCCTTCCTTCCCATTTTTATATTACACTAAAACTTTTGCTGTATAAAAGATCATGCCTGTTTAATGATTTTTTTTCATGAGCATATTGAAAAGCATATAAGAAATACTATGGAAAGTTTAAGTTATGTATAGTCTTTTATCTATTACTTTTAATTGTATTTTGTGCTGTTTAAAATACAGTATGCCAGCTTAATGATTTTTTTACATAGAAGCATTTTGAAAAGCATACAAAAAATACTACTTAGGAAGTTTAGTTCTTTAGTGGTTCATCTATTACTTTTAGTGTTTTGTGCTGTTTTGAAGTAGATTTTACTTTTTTTTTAACATACTAGCAGTTTAAAAAGCATACAAGAAATACAACATGGCAAAATTCATTCGTCTTGTATTTTTGTTATTATTTCTAATGTTATTTTGTGCCAATTCAAAGTAGATTACATCTCGTATATTTACACAAACCGTTTATCTTGACATTCTTGATAAGCATGTAAAAAATACTATTACATAAAATGCAGTAATGTTTAAGTATTTTCTCTGTGTTTTTAATGTTACTCTGTGTGCTGGTTCAAAGTAGATCAAGCCTGTCTTATGAAATTACTCAAAAAGAGATTACGCCTCATAAATCCACACTAACCATTTATCTCGCCATTTCCTTCAGGTGCCCGACAAGATTCTGGAGAACATTTCTGCTCAGATTCGCCAGCTGCGGCCAGTACCGACGCGCCTTGACCATTTGCCGGAAGAGGAGGTTGAAAACTTCCCCAAGATATTTGACTGGCCCAAGGAGCACATTATTAGGTAGTGCTTCAAGAGGGACAAGAAATTTCCATACTCTAATGTTGTAAATATGTAGGAACTTTTGCCCCGAGAGACTAATGGACAGAGATTGCACTAGTAGGTTGAAAATGTCCCTTGAATATCACATATTATTATAGTGCTGCAAGGGAGGTAAGAAATCAAGCATGTACCTCGCTGATGTACACAATTTCTTAACCATCGTATCAGTATTTGTGAAGTTGTGTGGCTTGTTTGGCTTTTTAATTCCATTTTGGGGATGGAGTTGGATGTATTTGATTTTCACAAAGTCGACACACTACAAACTGTTGCAAAAAGTTATATAAAAAATCAACTAATCCAACTAACCACGCCTTGAAGAATGGGTAAAGCAGGACTAATCATTCCCATTATTGCTCATGACTTATATATTTAGAAAACCAGGCAGTAATATCCGGGGCAGTTCTAGGTACAAGCAATAAAAAACTGTGGGCCCCATTTCTGTAAGGCCCTGAAAACATTTTCTATAGGTTTGTTGAGCCCCCTGAAAGGAAAAAACAGCACTATTTGATGAATCTTAGTGCTGTTACTGGACACTTTGCAGCAATAGGTTGAAAACAGCCCTTAAATATGGCTCATGTGTGTTTTTGATCTGTCTAACATTTACCAAGATTTTTGTAAATAAAATTATCAAAAGAAATTTGTGGAATTTTTCATCCCTTAGGAAACATCGAAGCACAAGGAGAAATGGCAAAAATAGATATTCTTGACAATGAAAATATCCAAGGTATGATTCAAGTTTTGTTATTGTTATTCACATTCATAGGAAAACCAATAGTAACATGTAACAAATGTAGGTAATCTTGGTGACCAACAGACTTCTCAGGTCAGCAATATGAAATGATCTTGAAACCACCCGAACCTTATATCACCTGAGGGTAAGTTGGCTGATCTCAGGAAACACTGACCACAAAACCTGCTGTGGACCAAAACCTTGTTGCGAAGTAAGACTTTAAATCTTTTGCTGTATATTGATATCACTGCCCCGTGCCCAATGTGCTGAGCTTTGGTGGTCACAGCTGAGCAAGGTAAGGCAGAGATAGCAAAGTTATAACAAACCAACCAGCCACCTTAAAGCCATAGGGCATTATTAAAAGAAGTCACAGGCCCTTGCAGGCAAGTGTACTTTGGTGGCTGACATCTTGGGACATCTTTTCTTGACTGCTATTCACTGACTCATCCCTTCTGAATGGATAGTTTTGTGTTGGGGTATGTCCTTTACACACAGCACAGGATGAAGGCCGTGGAATGGGTACAGAGCCTTAAGTAGTGGTACATCCCTCACACACAGAACAGGATGCAAGGCTGTGGAATGGTGGTACAGATGGATGAAGTGAGATGAAGCCAGAGGAAGGAGTGGCACTGCTACCTATTGGGAGGGTCTGGAATGCAAGGTGAAAAGTACCAAAACAAATCAGCCCTAATGCTTTCCCAGCTTAGAGGGGCTACTGCCCGCCGGCGACACCAGGCCCTGGCGTGTCCCTCGTGGGGCCTGCCCATCACTATACCGTGGCTCCCAAGACTAACCTACAATTGTACTCAAAATACTATAATTATTTCTGCTTTAAAACATTGGTGGAGCCAGTGTTGTTACATACCTTATACTTGCTTCCACAGGCAAACGGTAAAAATAATTTGTCTACAATGACAGCACATCATTGCAAAGTGAAGAGGATCTACCTTGAAACATGGATTGTCAGGATAAATTGAAAGAAATGTCAACAATAACAAATACTGAATAACTACTGTACCTAGATATATATGTATGTCATACTGAAGTGATCCCTTGAAAAACCATTACCAATATACAGGTCCCTAATTGATTTAAAAGAGCACCTTCGCCTCAAGCCACTGAGACAAAGGTGGGAGCCAGCAGAGCTCACCCAACACCAAGACAAGTGAAGGACATAATGACAGGTTACTCTTCTAGTCTTCCCCATTGGGGCTTTAGCAAAGCTGGATGACAAGGACATTTAGAAGCCATTCACCTGACAATACTGGTGCCAGGTTTAGAGATCTTAGCAAAATTAAGTTAACCAACTAAAACACATGAGAGTAGTTTGCCAATATATAACATCTATTGATTCTATTGGGAGGCCACGGGGGATGGGCAGGGTGCAGCAGCAGCAGAAAGCCTTCTCTCCCTCCTCTGACTAATGATGGTAATTTGAGATGAACCATGAACCATGAAAAACACACACACGCACACACCCAACTGCCTTCCTTCATACCTTCCTTTCTCCACTTTAGCTTAGCACTGCGTGGCTCAAATTTAATGGCCGTGGGCCGGGGCTGCACTTCAAAAATATCGCCAGACACCACTACGGCGACCCTCAGTTCTGTTTACCCTCCCCCTTCCCATCTATGTCGAGGAAGAAGTAGTTGCCAGAACTCTTCTGCTCGGTGTCCTTCTGGCTGGCATCTTTGTTGATGCGCGGCCGGAAGTTGTTAGGGTCACGGCGGAAAGTAATCCCCAGCATCTCCAGGAACTTGTTCATGCCAGACACGAGGGTCTGGGGAGTGTTGGCGGTGGTTTTGATGGACGGCAATCCCTCAAACACAATGACACGATCTGCCAGGTAGGTTGCCATGATGAAGTCGTGCTCTACAACAAAAGCCGTCTTCTTGGCGTGCATGATGTACCGCTTGATGACCTTGGCGGCCGCTAGACGCTGCTCGGAGTCCAGGTACGCCGAGGGCTCATCAACCAGGTAGACTTCCGCTGGCGTTCCTAAACAGAGTGTGAGGGCAACTCGCTGCAGCTCACCTCCAGATAGATGCTGCACCTCCTGGTCCATCAGCTCCTCAATCTTCATGGGCTTCATCACGTCCGTCACAAACTGCGGATGGATGTACGCATCTCTAATCTTGTCGTGGAGGAGCTGCCGCACGGTTGACTGGCTCTTGGGGCTGATCTTCTGCGGCTTGTAGGAGATGTGCAGCTCCGGCAGCTCTGACTTGCCCTCATCAGGGTCCAGCCGCCCGGCCAACATCCTGATGAAGGTCGTCTTGCCAGTCCCATTTTCTCCGAGCAGCACCATGATCTCCGAGTCAGTGAAGTTTCCGGCCTCCACTGTCAGCTGGAAGTCCCCCATCTTCTTGGTCATGTATGGGTACTTGAACCGACACATGCGCTTGATCTCCTCCTCGCTCAACTGATCTGAGACCTTGAACGTGAGCGATTCCTCCCTAAATCGCAGGTTCTCTGTCGGGACAAACCCATCGAGGAACACGTTGATCCCCTCACGCACGGAGAAGGGCACAGTGACCACCCCGTAAGCTCCTGGCTGGCCATAGAGGCAACAGATGAAGTCCGAGAGGTAGTCGAGGACAGCCAGGTCGTGCTCCACCACAACCACATAGTTGTCGGCCCTCACCATGGAACGTATAGCCCGGGAGGCATTCAGACGCTGCTTTACATCAAGGTACGAAGACGGTTCATCGTACATGTAAATATTAGCATTCTGGATGCACACCATGGCGATGGCGAAGCGCTGGAGCTCCCCACCAGACAGATCCTCAATGTTACGCCCCAGGACAGCACGCAGGTCAAGAGCAGTAAGGATGTCCTCCATATTTCCCAGGTCGTTCTTTTTGTTTAGCAGGTCCTTGACAGCTCCCTTCACTGCCTTGGGGATCTGGTCGACGTACTGCGGCTTGATGATTGCCTTCAGATCGTCCTCTAAGATACGCGTGAAATAATTCTGGAGTTCATTGCCGCGGAAGTAGGTCAGGATGTCAGTCCAGTCTGGTGGGTCGGCGAACTGCCCCAGGTTAGGCTTGAGCTTACCGGCGAGAATCTTGAGGGCAGTGGACTTGCCAATACCATTTGTGCCGACCAGCCCCAGGACTTCCCCTCGGCGTGGCACAGGCAGGCGGTGGAGCTTGAAGGAGTTCTTGTTGTAGCGGTGGACCGTCTCCTTCTCCAGGTTACTTGGGAGGTTGATGATCATGATGGCCTCGAACGGGCACTTCTTGACGCAGATGCCGCAGCCAATGCAGAGCTCCTCACTGATGGATGCCAATTTGTCGTTCGGCGTCACCTCAATGCAGAGCTTCCCCATGCGCACCACAGGGCACGACTTCTTGCACTCCTGCCGGCATCGCTTGGGCTTGCATTTCTCTGTGTTGACGATGGCAATACGAGTCTGCTTCTCGTTGTCATCTTGCTTCTTGCGGGGCGGCATCTTGGTGAGGTGCTGGAAGTGGCAGGCAGCAACTGCAATACATAAGGATTATCAATACAGATGGAACCTTCTTTTTTAATTCCCTATAAAGACTTATCAACAAGATCCATGGGTTAGTTAATGATCATCATAGACTACTTATTATCCACCAACAGTTTTAATAATGCCATGTGCCATAATTAGGTAAATTTTATGAGCAGAACTGAAATAAATAATAAATAATGCTTATATTAGGGTTGGATCCTCTTTGTTAAATTCCCTATCAAGACTTACTACCAATAATATTTGCAGGTTAACTAATGATCAACAAAGACTATTGCCCACTTTTCAGCTTTAATAGTGCCATAATTAGGTAATTTAAATAAGAGCAGAATCTGTTAAAGAAATTCCTTTTGTCAGGGATGTGATTACATCCTGAAGTAGCCTGGGAGGGGGAGGGGGTAGGCTGACCAGCACACAGTGTGTGGCAGTTTCAAATACACAAAAGTCCCTGCTTCAACCTTCAAGTGTTTTTGTCCATAAGAATTTTTGCTCAATATTTCCACATTTTTGTATGTCAGTAAATCTATATTAAGTAATGAATATTTCTCTTCAGCCTCAACAATCCAAAATCAATAAATATATTTTTAGAATGAGTTAAGGTATAAAACCGAGTTCTACAGAATATCATAAAAAAATAACAAACCCCAACTGCTTTGGGCCAGGGGATAGTAACCTACACTACCAAAATAAAAATTTACTAAATATGTTGAGGGGAAGGATGGAAGTAGAGGAAATAAGATTGATGCAGTCCTATTATGTAGGACTCTTAATAGTGAAGGTTAACATGTATTTAATGACATACTTTTTTCAGGACAGTTTGCATATGAAAATAACTACCATATGTTAATTTTAATGAGGTATCGAATATTGAATGACGAAAAGAACTTGAATAAAAATCTAAAAAAAGACCATCACAAAATACATACCTATACAGGTAACTCGATATACGCGAGTTTGGTTTACGCATTTTTTAAATAATGCGGGGTCCAAAATCCAAATAAAAGTTTAGTTTACATGTTTTTTCACTTATATGCGACATTTTATGGAGTGGCCACCATATGTCTCACGCAACTGGACTCACACGGCGCCGCAGCCACACAGCTGAGCTCAGTTCTTCCCGCGCGCCACTTGAACAACAATATAGAACCCACGCTACTCAACAATAAGGGTGGGCAGGTACCGGTACCAGCTATACGGTACGGTGCCAGTACCAGACTGCTCGGTACCGGTACCAATACTAGCCAGTCGCTCATGGTGTCCCTCATTTCTTCCTCACACGAGTGAGGCTGACACTGAGTGCCTGAGTGGATATCTCGGTGATATGGATACTCTCTCTCACTCTCTCTCTCTCTCCACTGAATGAAGTGAATATTTATTTTTTGATAGATACCTACCTCTTGTTTGATTTACATTGTTTTTGATTTACGCGGCCTCTTCAAGGATACAATACTCGCGTAAATCTAGAATTACCTGTATACGACATTGTGAAGCTGAGCAGCACCACTGTTTCTGGTCTAATACTGTTACCATGATAGGTTACTATTTAAGCAGTGACATTACTATCCATGGTAAAATTCCAGAAGTACACCCACAGACTGACAGTGATAACCACCAATGGTGTAGCACGAGGCATATCATGTATTTCAGGGTAAAATAAGATGTATTTTATTATGGAGATAGTTTTACTTTCCAGAAATCACAAAATGATTGACTTTTCAATACCTGAGGTGAGTGCACCCACTGCCGCCCTGCTCCACCCATTATCACCGGCCAGTGTAGTGGACCACCCCTGCAACCGCCCCTTCCCATCCTGTCCTGTGCTGCATATTTCCACCAGCCCACACCACATACAGAATAAACATAAAATAACCTAACCTAACTTAACCTACCTAATGGGGGGGACTTCGGCCCCATTCACCCCCTTTCAGTCCGGCCTATGTTTCAGAGCTGCCTTGCCATTTATCGTTATTTGTAGGCGAGTGTTTCAGTCTCTTTATTGAATGGCCATCACTTACTTAATGGGGGCTTTTCCCCCTCAATCCCACTAGTGGGTGGGTTTCCCTCCTTGACCTCCCCTTCTATTTTCTGGAAGTCATTCAATAGTGCACTGCCTTCAGGGAACATAAAAAAAAGAATCCAGTGTAAATATTAACTTCCCAAGAGGTGGCTACCTCCTCTCCAACATCAGACACTCTGGTTCCTTCAGGATGCTGCACACCGCGACACACTCGGGTTCCTTCAGACAAATTTAGCACAGTGCCCGAGAGGCCACCCGCCCCGACCGCCCTTACTTTCACTCCACACACAGACACTTCTGAGCCTCCCCGGGCCACCTTATCACTCCTGCTCACTCCCGGGGGCCACAGGACACCCTGGGGCGCCGCGGTGCCCTGGGGACCCTGGCGCCGCCCCGCAGCCCGGGGACACGTGGGCACGGCTCGGGCCCTGCTCCAGCTGTCAAATGCCTCACATATCTATGCCATTTTCACCCATTTCCCAGAGTTTCTCCGCCCCCATTACCTCGGTACTATCAGTGTGTTTATTCATGAGTGCCCTGCGTGAGTCTGGGTCATGTGGGGTGGCTGGGTCGTGTCTTACTCACCTGAAATAAGAGATGGGTGGCCGCCGTCCTCTTGCGTCACTGAGGGAGAGGCCTCAAGGAAAGGAAAGGAGGCGCCTGCGAGAAATACCTCCCCACAGAAATAAGTCGCTCTGCTGTCCACCACGCATGCGCGCTGGGGACTACACAGCAGGAAAACATATTAATCTGCCTGGTTTTGTTATAGTTTGTGATCTTAGTGACGGTTGATATTACCCGCAAGACAACAACACACTAAACCAACAGACTAAACAAGCAAGAACTGAGTGAACATCATCGTGGGGTAATTCTTTATAAAATCTGCCCTATTCGTTTGTTATAAAGCCATTTCTTGATTAAAAGTGTTGCTCTGACGTTAGTGCCACGTATTGGAGCCAAAACAGGACAAGTTAACGATAGCGGTGAGTGAAGTATGGAAAAAAGTAACCAGGCTGAACCCTTCTCTGCGAGTTATTTTGCCGCTGCGAGCTAATTCCTACAACAGAGGCTCAGGCAACGTTACCAGATTTTCGTACTCAGCACATCGTATATTTCCGGTTTCTGGCTCATAACAGTTGTGTAAAACATCAGTAGTTAACAGTTTCTACAATAATTTTAACTCTATGTGGTTCTTTATGTGGGTATGACAGTTTTGGATCTGAAACTGATAAATATAGTTTTGAGTACAACAATCTCTGTTAATGAGGGCAAAGGACGAGGTCGCGGGAAGAGGGAACGGGCCTATAATTTTGATGTCTATCGTTTGATTTTGTTTCTATAATGATTTCTTATGTAGGATTACTTGTATATAATTCACCGTTGGGAGTTGTGATTTAGCCTATGAAATTATACTTCTTTAAAAATATACGTTACCGTAGACTGATTTCTTGGCGCCAATTTTAATTAATCAGACGACTCCGTGGTCTAGTGATTAGCGCGCCTAGCTACGAATCCGTGGGCCCGGGTACGAATCTCGGCCCATACCCCCAACTTTACCTTCAATTCTAATACCAAACTCGTGCTTTTGCATCAGACAAAGTTAACAAAGATTCGAGTTTATTAGTGTTTTTTTACTCCTTTCACTTTCAATGTTTATTTTATTTATCTATTTATTTATTTCACTTTCCTGGAGCTACAGACGCATATTATCATCGTCCTCAGTCATTAATTTAAGCTTAAATGCTCATCAGAAGGTCAAGTCTTACCCAGCATTGTCCACTACTCAGTCTGTCAAGGCGTTCCATCATGCTCCGACAAACGCTCTAACTAAAGCTATCCACCATAATAAAGAACATAAGAACATAAGAACGCAGGAGTCTGCAAGAGGCCGGTAGGCCTGTACGAGGCAGCTCCTTTGACCCTAAGCTCCCGTGTATCTAACCCCACCTAATATCGCTGTCCATGAATTTATCTAGTCTATTTTTGAATGTGACAATTGTATTGGCACTCACCACATGACTTACTAGCCTTGTTTCATTCCACTCATCCACCACCCTGTTAGTAAACCAATTTTTGCCTGTGTCCCTGTTGAATCTGAATTTATCCAGTTTAAACCCGTTACTTCGTGTCCTACCCGGTTCTCTTACCAACAAAACCTTATGAATGTCTCCCTTATTAAAGCCCTTCATCCATTTATAAACCTCGATCATGTCTCCACGCACCCTTCGCCTTTCTAGAGAATGCAAGTTTAACTGTTTGAGTCTTTCCTCGTATGGCAAGTTTCTCAACCCCTGAATCATTTTAGTCATCCTCCTCTGCACCGATAGTCATCCTCCTCTTGTAAGCATGAGAGCCTGGAGGATGATGAAGGAAAGAGCGCAGTGAAAGGTTGACAGGTATAACTGATGCATTGGGAAAAATGAAGTGTGAGAGAATGGAGATCAAGTACAGGAAACAGCATTATGGAGAATTATGAAAGGGAGTGTGAGAGGATGGAGGTCAAGGAATGTATAAGAAACAGTATGAAAGGAGTGAGAGAGAATGAAGGTCAAGGAATGTATAAGAAACAGCACTATGGAGAATTGTGAAAGGAAGTGTGAGAGGATGGAGGTCAAGTAATGTATAAGAAACAGCATTATAGAGAATTATGAAAGGGAGTGTGATAATGAGTGAACAAGGATGACTTTGTGAAGGGTGTATGAGAGGAGGATTGCAGGAGGTGGTATCAAGGGAGGCCACCAGTGAAAAGGGTCAGTAGAGTGGAGGAGAATTGGAGAGATAGAAAAACAGCTGTCTGAAAAAGTAGAAAGTTTTGTTTAGTCGGCGCAACATCTGTGGTCATAAGCCGGAGAGAGACAGAAGGGAAAGGAATTATAGGAGAAGAGAACAGATCCAAGGAGACAGGACACAACCCCCGATTAATACCTGGTACCCATTCACTGCTGGGTGGACAGGGGCGTAGGGTATCGGAAAAGCCGCCCAAATTTACAGCTGTCAGAGCATGTTGGGTATGATCAGGCAGGGTGGAGGAGAGCTGCCAGAAACATGGTCCCCACTCACAAGTGGAAGAGTATGTTCAAAGGAAGATACACATTTCTCAACTCTTAGGGAATAGCTGTTCCTGGGTATTTCCATATTGCTTGCAGTTTGGGCCTTATTTTGATGTTTTCATTGATGTAACTACTGATGACTAGTCTGTACTCAATAAAACACTTTAAAAAATACACCTTCAAAAGCAAACTGAATAAGTAATTTTTCTACTTTTTGCAAAATAGTCTCGATTTTTAAATTTTCATATCATGGGCAAAAAAGTGAAGTGAATTTTAGAACACACACCCTAGAATAACAAAGGCAATATATCAGTGGGTGCACCACATGATAAAAAAAATTGTTCTAGCCAAAAATCTGAAAATTGCAAAAAAGTGACTTAGGCAGTTTGCTTACATGGATCAGCTGATAACCAAGGCCATTTTACAGGTCACAGTACAAGGGAATAGGTGTTCGGTCACCCTTATCACAGGCACCGTGTTGTCACCAAAAGAGCTACGCAATATTTATACTGATGCTGATCCACAGTACACAGTGGCAATAACAACGCCAATCAACAATCAAGAACAAGTCATAAGTGGGAGCCATTTCAAAGGCAATCCCACGCCTACTACTGGACTGGACTGGACTGGACCCACATTAGTGTAGAACGTGAGTGAGCGAGTTCAACGCTGAAGGAACTCAACCAACTAAAGGTTCTACAATAGGGAAAATAAGGACATAAAAACAAAAATGAAAGAAGGAGTGATAAGCTGGGAAAGGCAAGAAAAACGAGAATTACAACAACTCTTTCATTCTACAGCTTTATGCAGTCATGACACAAAACACTATATACAGAGGTGAGTTTAAGGGGAAGCTTGTGAGGGAGAGGCCAGGAAGCATCATGAAGAGGAGGAGGAGGTGGTGGAGGTCTTCTCTGCTCCTTCTCTCAGCTTCTGTTGTTCAAATAACTCCACCAACTTTTGTGTGGCTGTCTGGTCTGTCTGATGGGTGGCTGATAACTCTTCCTGCAATGAGAGACAGATGTTTGTACTGTATACCTGTTGAGGAGGGAGGGAGGAAGACAAGTAGGTAGATAGGTAAGGAAAAAGGAAAGAAGGACAAATGAAAAAATGAATGGAGAGAAAAGAAAGGAACAAACAAAGGGAAGTTTAATGACTAAAAACTTCCTCTTTCCTACATATGCAGAGTGGGTATGTAAAGAAAGGAAAGAGGAAAGAATAAAAAATGAAAGAAAGGAACAAACACAGGCAGGGGTAAAAATATCTTAGCTTGAAATTGAACTCAAAACAGCAGCAGGAACAGTAAGAACCAGAGATTAGTAATGAAGACTGACACAAGGCAAGTGGAGAACCTACATCTGGTAAGAGAACATCCCTTCACATTGGGCTCTAGTTTATCTGACCTCCTTGTCCAGTAGTTTGAATGGGCATAACAGTGAGGGGTAAAAGCAGTCTCAGAGCTGATATATTATGCTTCATAGCAATAATAAGCCCTCTTGGAAGACCTGGAGACAGTGTGGAGGAAAACAAAAGAAAGTTGATCATCGAGTGGGAGAGACTCATAGCCCGTCCAACTCCATAAGGGAAAATAGACATGAAACCAGAAGAAAAAGAAGTCAGGGGGTAAATGCAGTTTTTGACCTGATACATTACATCTACACCCCACCCTGTCCTTCATCCATCCATCATCTACCCTCCACTCATGTCACCCACTGATTCCCCTATAGTAGCAAAAATAGTCCCCCTTGGTTTAAAAAGTCATTGCAGAAGGGGGAAACAGCTACCCTACCTTTGAGCTAATACATCACATTT
This sequence comes from Eriocheir sinensis, assembly GCF_024679095.1. Taxonomy (NCBI): domain Eukaryota; kingdom Metazoa; phylum Arthropoda; class Malacostraca; order Decapoda; family Varunidae; genus Eriocheir; species Eriocheir sinensis. The sequence continues at coordinate 2,848,177 of NC_066530.1, read as the reverse complement.
AATAGCAGTAACAAAGGTAATAGAGAGGGTCAGAATAGGTAAGTTTGGTCACCCTTATCACAGGCACCATGTTGACACTAAAAGAGCTATCGAAATTTAAACTGAATCTGGTACAACACTGTTTTTTGGGCTCAAGGTACTTCTATGAGATTCTGGTGATATCTAGAGCACAAAAAAAGCCTATTGTTGAAGATGACCAAGCTCTCCTATATTTGATGAAGTTGGCCAAGCTCTCCTATTTGATGAAGTTGGTCAAGTTCTCCTATTTGATGAAGTTGGTCAAGTTCTCCTATTTGATGAAGTTGGTCAAGCTTTCCTATTGATGAAGTTGGTCAAGCTCCCCTATTTGATGAAGTTGGTCAAGCTCTCCTATTTGATGAAGTTGGCCAAGCTCTCCTATTTGATGAAGTTGGTCAAGCTCTCCTATTTGATTGAGTTGGCCAAGCTCTCCTATTTGATTAAGTTGGCCAAGCTCTCCTATTTGATGAAGTTGGCCAAGCTTTCCTATTTGATGAAGTTGGTCAAGCTCTCCTATTTGATGAAGTTGGCCAAGCTCTCCTATTTGATGAAGTTGGCCAAGCTCTCCTATTTGATGAAGCTGGTCAAGTTCTCCTATTTGATGAAGTTGGCCAAGCTCTCCTATTTGATGAAGTTGGCCAAGCTCTCCTATTTGATGAAGTTGGTCAAGTTCTCCTATTTGATGAAGTTGGCCAAGCTCTCCTATTTGATGAAGTTGGCCAAGCTCTCCTATTGATGAAGTTGGCCAAGCTTTCCTGTTTGATGGAGTTGGCCAAGCTCTCCTATTTGATGAAGTTGGCCAAGCTCTCCTATTTGATGAAGTTGGCCAAGCTCTCCTATTTGATGAGGTTGGTCAAGCTCTCCTATTTGATGAAGTTGGCCAAGTTCTCCTATTTGATGAAGTTGGTCAAGCTCTCCTATTTGATGAAGTTGGCCAAGCTCTTCTATTTGATGAAGTTGGCCAAGCTCTCCTATTTGATAAAGTTGGCCAAGCTCTCCTATTTGATGAAGTTGGTCAAGCTCTCCTATTTGATGAAGTTGGTCAAATTCTCCTATTTGATGAAGTTAGTCAAGCTCTCCTATTTGATGAAGTTGGCCAAGTTCTCCTATTTGATGAAGTTGGTCAAGCTCTCCTATTTGATGAAGTTGGCCAAGCTCTTCTATTTGATGAAGTTGGCCAAGCTCTCCTATTTGATGAAGTTGGTCAAGCTCTCCTATTTGATGAAATTGGTCAAGTTCTCCTATTTGATGAAGTTGGTCAAGCTCTCCTGTTTGATGAAGTTGGCCAAGTTCTCCTATTTGATGAAGTTGGCCGAGCTCTCCTATTTGATGAAGTTGGCCGAGCTCTCCTATTGATGAGGTTGGCCAAGCTCTCCTATTTGATGAAGTTGGCCAAGCTCTCCTATTTGATGAAGTTGGCCAAGCTCTCCTATTTGATGAAGTTGGTCAAGCTCTCCTATTTGATGAAGTTGGTCAAGTTCTCCTATTTGATGAAGTTGGCCAAGCTCTCCTATTTGATGAAGTGTGCCAAGCTCTCCTATTTGATAAAGTTGGCCAAGCTCTCCTATTTGATGAAGTTGGTCAAGCTCTCCTATTTGATGAAGTTGGTCAAGCTCTCCTATTTGATGAAGTTGGCCAAGCTCTCCTATTTGATGAAGTTGGCCAAGCTCTCCTATTTGATGAAGTTGGTCAAGCTCTCCTATTTGATAAGTTGGCCAAGCTCTCCTATTGATGAAGTTGGCCAAGCTCTCCTATTTGATGAAGTTGCCCAAGCTCTCCTATTTGATGAAGTTGGTCAAGCTCTCCTATTTGATGAAGTTGGCCAAGCTCTCCTATTTGATGAAGTTGGTCAAGCTTTCCTGTTTGATGAAGTTGGCCAAGCTCTCCTATTTGATGAAGTTGGTCAAGCTCTCCCATTTGATGAAATTGGCCAAGCTCCCCTATATGATGAAGTTGGCCAAGCTCTCCTATTTGATGAAGTTGGTCAAGCTCTCCTATTTGATAAGTTGGCCAAGCTCTCCTATTTGATGAAGTTGGTCAAGCTCTCCTATTTGATAAGTTGGCCAAGCTCTCCTATTTGATGAAGTTGGTCAAGCTCTCCTATTTGATGAAGTTGGCCAAGCTCTCCTATTTGATGAAGTTGGTCAAGCTCTCCTATTTGATGAAGTTGGTCAAGTTCTCCTATTTGATGAAGTTGGCCAAGCTCTCCTATTTGATGAAGGTGGCCAAGCTCTCCTATTTGATGAAGTTGGCCAAGCTCTCCTATTTGATGAAGTTGGCCAAGCTCTCCTATTTGATGAAGTTGGTCAAGTTCTCCTATTTGATGAAGTTGGCCAAGCTCTCCTATTTGATGAAGTTGGTCAAGTTCTCCTATTTGATGAAGTTGGCCAAGCTCTCCTATTTGATGAAGTTGGTCAAGCTCTCCTATTTGATGAAGTTGGCCAAGCTCTCCTATTTGATGAAATTGGCCAAGCTCCCCTATATGATGAAGTTGGCCAAGCTCTCCTATTTGATGAAGTTGCCCAAGCTCTCCTATTGATGAAGGTGGCCAAGCTCTCCTATTTGATGAAGTTGGTCAAGCTCTCCTATTGATGAAGTTGGCCAAGCTCTCCTATTTGATGAAGTTGGCCAAGCTCTCCTATTTGATGAAGTTGGCCAAGCTCTCCTATTTGATGAAGTTGGTCAAGCTCTCCTATTTGATGAAGTTGACCAAGCTCTCCTATTTGATGAAGTTGGCCAAGCTCTCCTATTTGATGAAGTTGGTCAAGTTCTCCTATTTGATGAAGTTGACCAAGCTCTCCTATTTGATGAAGTTGGCCAAGCTCTCCTATTTGATGAAGTTGGCCAAGCTCTCCTATTTGATGAAGTTGGTCAAGTTCTCCTATTTGATGAAGTTGACCAAGCTCTCCTATTTGATGAAGTTGGCCAAGCTCTCCTATTTGATGAAGTTGGCTGCTCTCCTATTTGATGAAGTTGGCCAAGCTCTCCTATTTGATGAAGTTGACCAAGCTCTCCTATTTGATGAAGTTGGCCAAGCTCTCCTATTTGATGAAGTTGGCCAAGCTCTCCTATTTGATGAAGTTGGCCAAGCTCTCCTATTTGATGAAGTTGGCTCCTATTTGATGAAGCTGACCAAGCTCTCCTATTTGATGAAGTTGGCCAAGCTCTCCTATTTGATGAAGTTGGCCAAGCTCTCCTATTTGATGAAGTTGGCCAAGCTCTCCTATTTGATGAAGTTGGCCAAGCTCTCCTATTTGATGAAGTTGGCCAAGTTCTCCTATTTGATGAAGTTGGCCAAGCTCCCCTAAATGATGAAGTTGGGCAAGCTCTCCTATTCTATGGCTCTGGTAATAGATGCAGAGAAGAAACCAAAAGAGTGGATTACATCAACCATCATCTCTATGGGAGCAGCACAACAGCATTTTTTTGTATCTTTTTTTTTCTCTCTCTTTTCCCTTGAGCTGCATCCTTTAGAAAAAAAAGTGATGAGACCACTAACACAGGGCTAGTCATTGAGCATAACAATAAAGAGTAAAAGTAGTTTATGAGCTCATACCTTACATTTAAAAGCTATAATGATCCCCTTTGGTTTAAATGGGAATGATACTAGGGGGTAATAGGTGCCTCTGAGTTGATACATTACTTTTAACAGCAATAATAATAGGAATAAAAGCAGAGAAATTTTGAACAGAATGTATTACTTCAACTATCATCTCTGTTGGGGCAGCAATATATACTTGAGTTGCCTCCTTTAGAAAAAATAAAATGGCAAGACCACTAACACAGGGGTAGTCCTTGAGGTTGAGGCTGGGGTGTTGGTGCGTCCAGGGGGTCCAGGGTCCTTGGATGGAGGGGTGGTCGGTGTGTTGGTACTTCCTCAGCCTCTCGGTGGGGTATCCCGAGCGGCCCCTCAGGTACTCCACCCACTTTTGTACATCCTCGCAGGTGTTCATGTGTGTCGATATGTACTCTTCTCCTCCATTCACTAAAAACAGGATCATATTTTCACTATCACTGATTATAAAGGCCAAAAAAATCAGTAATCGTTGCAGTTATCAATTCTTATCACCAGTATCATCAGTGATATTCATGTGAGAGTTAAATATCATTGCTCACTAAATATATGTCAGACTTTAATGTGCTATAAATTGCTCTCAAAGGTTCACAGCACATGCCAAAATTTTACTGAGTGAGGTCTGGTATGTGCAAAAATCTGAAGATCCTCTAAACACAGGATCTGAATCTATAAAGGCATAAAAGCACAGTCCTAAACCTACTGTTGGCAAAAGTTATTGATGTCAGGGAATAATTTCTAAAAAGTTAGTGGTTCAAAAAATTACTGTGGATTACATGATGCAGAATGTTTAGTAATTTGTGGTGCTCATTTACTGTATCATTATTGAAATATGTGAAAGGGCATCAAGGGAAAACAAAAAATTCATATAACCCCAAACAGAGTCTCCTAGATTAGCAGATATGGATATGAAAAAAAAGACAGTGAATTCAGAAAGAGAGAGTTCAACTAATATACAGGAGCATAACCCATAGTGAAAAATACTAGTGACAGAAGTGCTGTTACAAAGGCTATACTTCACTCCATCAACAACAACAACAAGTGACAATAAAGAAGAATTAAAGAGCAGGGACATAAACAATACCTAATGTGTTAACAGGAGGGTGTTTATTGGTGCATTTCTCTGTTCAGATGCAGCATGGCACATATACTTACAATACTCTGCCTTTAAGCATGAGGAACGGTGGCGGCGCGGCTTGACGTAAACAACAACTCCGGGGTTATCTCTTGCAAACCCAATCAGCTCCTTCTCGATGTATTCCCTGTAAAGACAAAGTTGGTTTAATATGGAAAAAAAGAGATTATGATTAACTCCTTTGGTAATTATAAAGAACAAGGGCATGTATTTTTTTATTTTTCCAGAATTCTCTCACACAAACATAAATAATACTCTTAAACATTAAAAACAGGTAACTGCCAAACATCATAAAGTCAAGGGAGACAGAGTGCCATTGTAAGTAAAAGTACCTAAGTCGGATGCATACGCAACAGCTGCGCGTGGCCTCGGTGCTCATCTCCCTTCCATTGGCCCTTAGACCCATAGATGCAGACCTACTACAAGAAGCTACAGGAGTGGAGCAAAAAGTGCCTGCTACAATTCAATGAAGAAAAATGTAAAGTCATGCACCTTGGGAGGGGATTTCCAGCATACCAATACCACATGGGAAACACTCCACTATCCACCACAGAGGCAGAGAAAGACCTGGGAGTATATGTTACCAGGATACCAGTGAAGGCGAAATCCGTGGCAATCGCAGCGGAGGGGTTAAGCCTGTGGTGGGAAAAAAACCTTAACCTGACACATGGCCAGTACAACATCCAGGTTACCACAGTTCATCTTTCCCATGTTCCCCTAAGCACCCATTTATCGGCCATCACGAAAGTGGCGCAAGAAAGAATGAACAGCTGGGTGGGCTGAACGCCAACTGCCCAAGGTGGGATTCTAACCCAGGCCCACAGATTCGTAGTCAGGGGCGCCAACCCCGACACTGTGGAGCAGTTGAAAGGTGGGAGAATATATATTTGTAACCCCCCATGCTAGGTCCCCTTCATCAAGTTTTGGTAGTATTCTTGGCTCTTGTAATCCTTCCCTCTTTGTTTCCACTTTTCATTAGATTCAAGTAAGATTTCCATGAGAATTTTGTGCATTTTGAATTGCTGTCCTTTAAGCCCCCGATCATGGTGCAGCGGTTAGCACGCCCAACTGCCCAGGTTGTAAGACAGGCATGTATAACATTCTCACAAGGTAACTCTTCTCACAAGCAGTAGTAAGAGACACCATTGTTATTATTATTGAGACCCATTGTGTGGGTTCTCACCGAGAGGCGACCGTGGTGTAACGGTTAGCACGTCCGCCCGGCAAGCGGAAGGTCCCTGGTTCGATTCCCGGGCGGTGCCTGCCTTTTCTGGTGAACCCCCTACCACATCCAAGATGGCGCAGTGAGTAGGATCCAGCAGCGATACACACTCCCCGGACTGGCCTTGCGGGGGGGGGCCTTAGGGGGAGGTGTGTGGGTTCTCACCGAGAGGCGACCGTGGTGTAACGGTTAGCATGTCCGCCCGGCAAGTGGAAGGTCCCGGGTTCAATTCCCAGGCAGTGCCTGCCTTTTCTGGTGAACCCCCTACCACATCCAACATGGTGCAGTGAGTAGGATCCAGCAGTGATACACACTCCCCGGACTGGCCTTGCGCGGGGGGGGGAGCCTTAGGGGGGAGGTGTGTGGGTTCTCACCGAGAGGCGACCGTGGTGTAACGGTTAGCATGTCCGCCCGGCAAGCGGAAGGTCCCGAGTTCGATTCCCGGACGGTGCCTGCCTTTTCTGGTGAACCCCCTACCACATCCAACACCCATGAAAGGGCATCAAAGGAAAACATAAAATTCATCCAGACCCAAGCTGAGTCTCCTCAATGAGCAGACATGGATTTGAAAAAAAAGTGAATCAAGAAAAAGAAACTAAAATAGGTACAGGAGCAGAACACAGGTGAAAAATACCAGTGACAGAAGTGCCGTTACAAAGTCTACACTTCGTCCCATCAACAACAAGTGACAAGGAAGAAGAAACAAACACTAAAAAGCAAATGGAAACTAAAATTTTGGATATTATGAAGAAGAGTACGGCGTGTCACCTCATGCCCTTGCTGCCTCCCTGTGTCTTGCAGAACTTGAAGGTTATCCTCTGCAGCTGCTGCACGTAGCGGCCCACGCCATTCTGCAGCGGCGCCTTCACGAAGCTCGAGCCCCAGAAGAGAGACCACGTCTTGCTCGACATGACGGAGGCGGCGGCTTCTTCTTCTGGAGTGTTTTTACAGGTTTAGGGGCTAGACAGACTGTGGACCACGGCCTCCAGAGCCCCGTCAGAGGAGGATGCTAACACTTGTTTTCTTCTTTTTCTGCTGGAGTGTTCGAGTTTGTCGTCGGCTTGTCTGCTACGATTTTGATCTTGATGTCACAGGTGACGAGAGGTTTCTCACTTTGTAACGGCAACTCATTTGTACACTCGAGTACTACATTCATTTCGCATCCCATCTCAGTCAGAATTCCCCGCATCATTTCCATTCTGTCTTTTTTATACTTTTCATATCCTAGTATTACATGTTCTAAGTCGTTTCGTCCACTCCCGTGTCGTATGAGAGATAAGTGTCCGCACATCGCAACGGGGTTACTTTTACTTCGCAGAGCTCTGCTGGAGGACCAACAAATTACATCACGCTGCTCCGTTGAAACCAAAACACAGACTTTTTACCAAAATATTATCCTATTGTCCAGTGATGGGGTGTGGATATAACGGAACAAGTTCCCAGATAAGTCATTTTACAGACCATCAGTTGTGGACAAGATACAGGGACTGAAATGAGAGAAGATATCACCAGAATGCTGAGGGCAGTCGCTACCCAGAGTATAGTTCTCTTTTTATAGCAGACTCGTTGACTTGTCATGTGGCTGGCTAACCTGTCGACAGGTTAATGGACCGTATTGGCTATACAGGCAACGCCACGTGCGGCCAGCAGACTGAACGTTCCCCCCTGTTCCCCCCTCTACTGCGCATGCGCCGACCTGTGTTTATATGCGCTACTCGGCCCACTCCAAAACACTGGAAAAATCGGTCCCCCCGAGCAACGTTGCCAGATTATCGTACTCAGCCTTTTATGTTTGCCGATTTCCGACCCAATAAACCCGGCCACTCAACTCCACGCTGAATTTTCCATAGAGTTCAAGTTATAGATTAGAGTGCGTCTGAAGCTGTCTCAGGGATACACGGCCATGATGCCGCCGTGGCCCAAAGCCGATAACTGCACACACTTCACTCTTACCCGATTTCAGTTTTTCTCCATGGTAGGTAGAAGTAAAGTGTATGCAGTCGTTGGCTTAGAGCGGTGGCGGCACCAAGGGGTTGTATCCTGGAGGCAGCCTCAGACGCACTCTAGTACATAACTTGAGTTCTATGGAAAGTACTGCTTTGACAGTTCACTGAGTGGCCACGTGCGGTGCTGCCTGTATAGCCAATACGGTCCAAAGGCCAGCCACTGCCGGGACTGCCCTCAGTATTCTCGTGTTATTTTCTCTCCCTTAAGTTCCTGTTTCATGTCCACAGCTGGTAGTCTGTAGAATGACTTATCGGGGAACTTGTATCGTTTATTTCCACACCCCAGCATGCCACAATAGAATGGTATATAGGCAAAAAGTCTGTCTTTCGGTATTAACGGGGGAGCGTTGTTGGTCCTCCAGAGCTCGGCCACAGCTGGAACTGGACGAGTTGAGCACGGCATCTATAATTTCTTGCAAACCTCCATGGTTTCTCGCATTCTCATCCATCATAAAGTTTCATCATAAAAAAACCTTCATGTTTTTTGGGCTTCTTTCGTTCCGAGTCATTCTTCCACCTATTTAGTATATTCTACATATTTCATTGCTTCTTCTACTTCGCTTTTCCACTTTTTAAAGTCCCATTTATAATCGAGCCTCTCTGACTCTTAATTATTTTCCATTCATACCCTGCCTCTCCTCAGGCCACTGCACCCACCTATCCGACATGCCGCTCCTATTATATGCCGGGAACCATCATACGGCACCATTTTTTTCCCTCACTTAGTAATCAAATATTTCAGGTACCCCTTTCAAGTCACTTAATTTCATTCATTCATGCCTTTATCTATAAGTGCTCCATCACCTGTCATATATTGGGGCATTAAATTGGAGCCACTTTCGCTATAATTAACCCTACTTCCAGTTTCAATATATCATTCATTCCACGCAATCACATCAATATCCACATCGCTCCCTTCCCGTGCATTTAAAGTCATTCTCGCTATACTTAAAATGCTCCACTTCTAATTTCTCTAAAGGCTATCGCTCATTTCATTCAATTACATCAATATCTACGTCGCCCCCGTCCTGTCAGAGCACCAGGCAGAGAACAAGAGCAGCAGAGATAAAGAGGTGGCCATCTCTCTTCAGCGTGAGCAGGATGACAATGGTGAGGAAGGCGGGGAGGATGGAGGGGGACGAGAGGAAGGAAGAGGAAGATTATGAGGATGAAGATTCGAAGGCTTAATTGAGAAAGAGAACGAGAAGGACTAATATTTTAAGAGGAGGAGAACTTCAAGGAGAAAGATGATAATGAATGAAAAGAATAAGGAGGAGCTAGGAGGGTGTTAGGAGCGATAGCTATAGTATAATACGGAGAGGTCGAAGCCACGAGATATTTCCTTTTTCTACTATATCCTCATACATTTAGTTTGCTGTGTGAAGAAACGCTGCAGAATGTTTAAGCTCAGACCTTGCTATCTGTGGGGCTCTTGAAAGGTCTGGACTTCCGAAAATCCCGTAAATTCCCAGCAATAAAAAAATATAAAATAAAATAACTGAAAATTAAGTTATCAGACTCACAGCCCCTCTAGTCCTTATTTATTTAAATATCTGACCAATCATATCTTTCATAGGGTAAGCAAAAGCCAGATAAACCTGCTCTTAAGTTTATTGAAAACAACTAAGAAACTCGCTGGAAATTAAGAATAATTAATCAATCCAAGCACACAGCAACCTAGCTAGCTAGCTTAAAATATCCTAGGAATTAGATTACTTAGCTGCAGGTGGGGAGAAGCCAAGCCACACCTTCTACCTCGTGTCTGGAGCCTGGAGTCCTCCTTCAATCCTCGTTCCTCACTGCAACGCGCCGTGCCCTCCTTCCTCCCACGGCTTCCCTTAACCTGAGTATACAATCACTCTGGAATTGTGGATACTAGAAGGCAGGAAAACCCCACGATGGAGAACGTGGTGTGGCAGGGGGCGAGGGACATGTACTCGCGGCCGAGTCTGGGCGGAAGATGGATGGAAAGATGGCGGCGGTCCCACAATGCTCAGGCCGGGTTCCGCGGTCAAGATGCCAGCTCTCGCCATACGGCATCTCGTTTTCTGTGCAACACTTACGCTAAAACGCCCTAACGGCTATGGATTGTTATTTATTAATAACCTAACACATGCAATTGGTCATAGTGGGTCATGCATCCCACACATAGCTCAGCCTTGGCAGTATTAACGAATCTGATTTGAAAAGCTCGCTGCTCCCGCCTTCTAGTTTTCCCAGCTGACTTGTGACTACTCCCGCTCTCTCAATCAAAATGGCGGGGACTCCCGCGGCCACAGGCCACTCCCTGAATGATGAAATCATGACACTATCATTTCTGAATGGGGCAAAAGAACTTGGTGTCCTTCAACGCCTCAAAAACTCAATTTCTTCATCCGTCAACTCGACACATGCAGTCTCCCCTATATTCTTCGATAACATTCACCTGTCACCTTTTACACTAAACATCTTCGGTCTGTCCTTAACTCAAAATTTTAACCGGTAACCTCAAATCTCCTCGCTTCCTCGAGTTAGGGCGTTTTGTATCGTCTCCACCAGATTTTTCCCCCTCCTCCGCTGCTATCCATATGGGGAGGGGCCATGTCCGCACTTCTATGGAGTATGCATCTTATGTGTGGGAGGGCTGCACACACACACACACACACACACACACACACACACACACACACACACACACAACTCTATTGGACTCTTCGTGCTATCAGCTCCCCTCCTCTCATCACTGATTGTCTTCTATCTCTTAAATTCCGCCGCACTTTTGCCTCTCTTCCTATCTTCTATCAACATTTTAAGGGTGACTTTTCTTCTGAACTTGCTAACTGATGCATGCCTCGATCTCCACCATCCCGCGGCCCCGCTTCGACGTCCAGTATCTAGTTCACCCTTATACTGTCCAAATCCCTTATGCAAGAGTTAATCGGCATCTTAATTCGTTCTTTCATCCCTTTCACTGGTAAACCCTGAAACAGCTTTCCTTTGTCAGTATTTTCTCCTGCTTACGACGTGACCTCTTTCAAGGGAGAGTATCAAGACACCTAGCTCTATATCAGAAACTGACCTCTCTTTTGGTCGCTCATCTATGCTTTCTTTTATACGTAGAAGCAGTGATTGACATACTTTTTCCCCATTTATTTTGCCCCTTGAGCTGCTTCCTTTACTGTAGTGGTGTGTGTGTGTGTGTGTGTGTGTGTGTGTAGAAGAGAGAGAGAGAGAGAGAGAGAGAGAGAGAGAGAGAGAGAGAGAGAGAGAGAGAGAGAGAGAGAGAGAGAGAGAGAGAGTGGAGGAGGAGGACCAATCAGAGAGCACGAACAGTCAAGAGGCAAGCCGTGGCCTAATGAGTGAAGCTTAACTAGTAAATAAAAGTCAGAGACACGGGTAGACAACACTTCTGACTGTACCTCTGCTCTTAATACTCCCACGACCCACTCCTGTCACTCACCACCCGCCAGTGAGTGCCTCTACTGGCACTGGTAAGGGGTGTGTGCTGCTCCAGGCCCTCTGTGCTTGAGGTCCTTCTTTCTACAAACAAAAATATTCTCTGTGTAAGTATTGGAGTATCATAATTATGTATATACCGCACAAAACTTTCACATAATAATTGCCAAAGTATGACAACTATGTCGGCATGATGAGGAGCTCATATTAGGTACCACGTGTTTTTCTGGTTGTTTGTAACTGACTTGCCTTTGCCCTTGGCCTTTGCATCTGGCGCCTTGGGACACTAGAATGTGGCACAGTGGGACCCTGTCTCGCTGTGACCTAAAGTAACGTGGTAGAGATATGTATCATAAGTACTATACTATACACTATGCAATATTGCTTTTATTGGTTATATATTCAATATTATATAGCTATTATAGTATATGAGACTGCATGTATATATTTTATATATTAGGCTATAGCTATAGGTAGGTATCAATCAGTCAGTGGGGGCATATGCCTGGGGACTCTTCGCCTCGCCACCCTACGACGCCAAGCCCGGGGGTCCCTCCAGGCAAGTCTCCATGCAGGCCCCCTTCTCATCCTATGTGCCTACTGGCAGGATCTATCGACTTGCTCAATCCACGAACTCTGTGGGCGACCCCTTTACCTCCTCCACTCAGGATTGCCTCATTACAAACAACCCGATGAGCAGGGTCGGCTCGGGTAGTTTGTAGTTTTGTAGTTTGACAATACACACAAGAAATATCATGTGGGCCTTGTAACAATGAGGAAAGATGATAAGAGAGACTATAAAGTTTCCTCTTTGAAAAAAAGCAGAAATCAATTAAATTCGTCTCTTCACATGCCCAGGATGTGGTTTCCATCAAGTTCAGTGACTATGGCCATCCTCTCTAAGCCACGTACAGTATACATGTCATTAACCTGTAGTACAACGAAGAGACAAAGTGCATACCTCAAATTTTATTTCAATTTTGGTTTCATAAATGTAAACTAGTAATGTCCCAGTGTGCCCCAGTTTTTGTTCCACTGTACCCCAAAGTGGGACATAGTGGGGAAAAAAATATGATTTCTTGCGGACCACAGATCTTTCAACCAAGTTACTCGATCATTTCTTTTGCATGTGCTTATTGATATTGAATGGTGATCGGTTTTGCCCAATATCTCACTTCAAATAAAATAATTATAATGCTACTTTTTTGTCCCACTGTGTCCCACTCTCCCCCATGTTCCAAAGATGGTCTCGGTGGTTTGCTTGCTGACCGTGTGATGCTTCTAGACCACTCTAGTCCACTCCACTGTCCAGTAGTAGGCACTAAGCATGACATTGCCTCTGCTACGGCTCACACCGTACGTGCATGTGGTCCTTGATTATGTAGATTTCTATAATTTCATTTCCGTTTTGGGTTAGGGTATTCACTAATAAATGCTTGGTGAATACGATCAATGCCGTGCAGTTATTTGCCAAGCAGCCCAGAAAAGTGTTTCCATTCACCTTTATGTGTATATTTAAAAAAATAACCTAACATTACATAACCTACATAGATACCATTCCTTAAGGATTATTCTGTCTAGTTCACTATCTCTCAGGTTTCTGATGTTTGGAGTGAAGGAAGTAAGGCGAGTCCTGTTGACCCTGCTGGCCTCACGATCGACCAGAGTGTCGTCAGGCTCGACAGCTAACGCTCTCCGGTGGAGCTTCTTACACACGTCATCATGCCATAGGAAGTGTGAGCTCACATCTAAAAGGTTTGTGAATGGATTGCTCTTTATCGTGCATCAACCACTATAGGAAGTTATCAACCCTCCACATCAAGTCTATCAGCCCCTATAGGAAGTTATCAACCGCCTACATCAAGTCTATCAGCCCCTATAGGAAGTTATCAACCCTCCACATCAAGTCTATCAGCCCCTATAGGAAGTTATCAACCCTCCACATCAAGTCTATCAGCCCCTACAGGAAGTTATCAACCCTCCACACCAAGTCTATCAGCCCCTATAGGAAATTATCAACCGTCTACATCAAGTCTATCAGCCCCTATTGTAACGGTCTTGTCGGGGGGCGTTTAAAGGGTGTTGATTAAGACTTCAGCTTCCTTAAGGCGAATTATATTCGTAGCCTTTATGTACAAGAAGCGACGGAGCGAGAGCGACTGTCGTTGTGTGTCAGTCGGACTCTCGTGAAGGAGTGGCGAGTTACAGGTTGGAAAATAATTGTTACAATTGGTCACGTATGTCAAGGTGACCTCCACGCACCAACCAACCAAATGAAACCAAATGAAAGGCCTGTAATAACCTGCGACACCCAAGAAAGACCGTACCTTGTCCGCAGACGTTGGCTGAGGGAACTCGGCAATAGCCTTTATTTTGTCGTCCACTGTGTGGATGCCGAATTCGTCCACGACATGCCCCAAGAACTTGATCCGAGGCTTTAAAAATTCACATTTGGTGATTTTGAGCTTTAATCCGACCTCTTGAAGTCTGTGTAGGACTGCTTTTAGTGTTTCCATGTGTGCATGCACGTCTTTACTTGCTATGATGATGTCGTCTAAATACACATAGACAGAGTTGCCCAGCAAGTCACCAAAAATACTGTTCATTGTCCTTTGGAAGGTCAAGGGAGCTCCTTTGAGCCCGAACGGCATCCTCGTCCACTCATAGTGGCCATGAGGCGTGCTGAAAGCCGTTATTTCACGTGACTCGGGGCCATGGGCAGTTGCCAGTAGCCACTGACCAGATCAAGACTCGTAAAGACTTTATTTCCTCTACCGAGACACATCAGAAGATCTCTAAGAACGGGAAGCGGAAAATGATCATCCACGGTCGCGGTGTTCACACGCCGGAAATCAATCACAGGACGATAAGAGCCGTCTTTCTTTGGAACCAGGAACAAGGGCGAATTCCACGGGAATTCGATTCTTTGATGACACCTTGTTCTAACATTTCAGAGATAAGTTGTTGCACCACCTCCCTCTGACTGTGGGGAGCTTGTACGCATTGATATATACAGGATTTGTATTGGGTTTTAACTTAATGTGGTGTTCAGCACACTGCGTAACTCAAGCGGCTCGCCTGGTAGAGCAAGCGCCCCGATAATGCTCCAGAAGCTGGACTAAGGTTGGCTTAATTTCGGAATAGTGTGCAACTTTTAGGAACGCCTCTAAATGAGCTGTGTCTTGTTCGGGAGAAGCCTGACACGCCGAGGATATGCCTGAAACTTGGGCTGAAGGGTATTCAGCTGGTTCTGGGGCGACATTTCACCCATACACTAGACACTGGCATAATCGAACACCGTGTTTTAAGGATACAGGGATCCAGACGTGTTTATTACCAATGCCTCTGCAAAACCTCCCTCCTTGACTGTTGCAAGAGTTACCTCCACCGTCACGCGGTGTACGTGAGAACTCCGTCGATACACATCACTGCCCGCCGGAGGGCGTTAGGCAAACGGATTTTAACAAGTTTTGCAGCACGATCCGGAACTATATGAGGACCTTCTACGACTGCCGTTACTGTCCGCCACAAGTCTGCAATGGTTTCGTGTGGTTTGACCGTAAGAGGGACACTTGGGCGGTGGCAGCCCCTGAGTCTGTGGTGGGTTGGTCATTTTCCACCTCTGAGGTGAGATTACAGTTGACAGAGGCGATGGATTGACCATCCCTGTATGCGTCGGCCTTGATACACGATCGCGTTGCTTACAGGGTTTATGGCGATGTGCAGGTCTTTCATGGCGTTCAATCCTAAGATCCCATCCACATGTAAAGCAAACCTGCTAGAGACATAAAAGAAATCTCGAAAGGGACATACTTTTCATGTAAGCTGACTGTTAGTGGTATTCGCCCAAGGATTCCCAAAGTGGTGCCCGTCACGCCTATCACATTCAGGTCGTTCTCTTGGAGCGGCCAATTTTCCCCACTCGCTTGTCGTGGCAGTGACCTGTAAGCGGAGTCGGATATGACATTGACTGTGGCACCTGTGTCAACCGCTAAGGTGAGGGAAGTGTTGCCCACCTTGCAAGGGAGGGCAATTATGCTTGTCCGTCCCAAGGCGGCAATGACGGAGTCAAGTTGCTCCCAATTAGTATTTTCCTTAAGGGACACTTGGATGTACGCCTCGGGGCTGTCACGAAGTCATGTCTTTTTATTCTGAGAAGAGGAGTGTGGTTTACTGTCCCCTGAGGACTTGTACTTCTGTTCCTCCTTGGCCTTTTGTATTGCAGAACAACTGTCTGAATCATAAAAACAATTCCCGTGGATATGGCAAAAGGCAGCCTTCCGCTGATGGTTTGGCCTAGGGTTCCTGTGTGATGAATGATGCCTGCCCCTGTAACCTTCCGACCTCCTATCTGAGCCCCGTCTCGAATGTGTTGATTCCCTACGTTTCGCGAAACAAGAATGTTCAGAATGTCCTGATAGTTTGCAAAAACTACAGGTGAGAGATGCCTTACTTTGTGCTTGCAATGCTGCTGCCGTCGCGAGGGGTTGATGGTGAGGGTGTTCCTGAACCTTGACCTCTAACTCTGAGACGAAGTCAACCAACTTCCCGCTCGGTTTGAAGGCCAAAGGGAGGGCAGAACGGCGGTTCTTCTCTGAAATATGAAATAAGTAAAAAAACAACTCGAAAGCTGTCTTCACCTGGTGCTTTTGCATACAGCCCCCTGGAAGCCAGAGCGCGTCTTCCAGGCTCTTGACACAGTCAACCGCCAGCTGATTGGCCTCAATCATGGCGTCCCAAATCGGCTTTGTTGAGGAATTTTTTTGGAGGGACTCAACCGTGTGTGCCATCTGTCTAACGATACTTGGTTTACTCCCGCCCCCGAAGATTTTAATGAAATTCCCTTTAAAAACCTCATAGTTTACACCAATGTCCCCCGAAGCGAACGCTGAGGACTGCATCAAATTCAGTGCCCGAGAGCCTGTAAGTAACCGTGACCGAATGAAAGCGATTTTATCATGATCTTCCGTAATGGAGGAATTTACGATGGCAGATTCACACAAATCTAAAAACTGTCGCGCCGAAAAATCGGTCTCGCCTCCCGAGAATTGTCGAATACTGGCGTGAGTTGGAATGACCCGAATCGGGGGCGGGGGGAAGTGGTGTGGGGCCCCAGGAGGAGGAGGGGGAGGTGGATCGACAGGCATTGTGTTCGGCCGAGTTGGGGTTAAGTATTCAGACGATTCTGAAGGTGAAGGGGCGCTATCCCTTGGGAGGGAAGAGTACGTAGCCCCCGATCGCAAATTCACCACATTTAAATCACCGGTGTTTGCACCTTGCTCCAATTCCTCCTCACTTGAAGGACGAGCCAACTGTTTAAAGGTGTCGCCGAGTTTAGCGAGAGTGTCTTTGTTCATACTATGGTGTAAACCATTCACAAAAGAGGAGCATATGTTGATAGCTGTAAATATGAACCAATAAACGGAACGTGTAGGAATGAATAGTTTGCATTGAAAACCCTAAAAAGGCAAGAAAGAATGGCTAGCAAGGTGCCTGTATAAACGTAATAGAAGTTAAGGTTATAATGGAATGCCCTAATGATATGGGTATAATGAAAGAATAACTATATAAACAAAGTGGTATGTTAAGTGAGTATACCATTGAAGCTCACGTTTTCTCTCGAGCGGTGAAAAGAAAACGGAGGCAGGGCACACTGATGAAGATTAACTTTGATAAGGGAACTCACACTATACTCAATAGACTCGCTAGCAAACTATAAGAAAGAATCAATATCGTATAGGAATGAACGTTACTCTCACAATTATGACTGAAGAACAGTGTTAGGAACACAGAAATAAAAAAAATCATGCCTCTGCACGGATAAAAATGAAAATGAGCCGAGTCGGCAAATTGGGACAAGAATGGAATATCCACAAATACCAAGATTAATCAGCTGATGTAGTGGAGAGGGCGACGGCTTGTGATGCCCTGGGGGACGTGCAGTCGTTGTAGGCGCGTCAGGAAACCTCGGCCGCGGCCACAGCGGCGGTGAGAGGTGAGGGATGGGCTGACATCGGAGGACTCGCCATGGAGGTTGAAAAACTGCTGACCCAGCAATTTGAGCGGCCGCGGTTGCGGGAGCCGGTACACTGCCGCCAGACGTATGATGGCCGCGTCGTCCTTGTGATAGTAAGAGATGGGCGGCTGTGGCAGATAAGACGACTAGGGTGGGTAACCTCTTGAGAAGACGCCGAGCAAGAAACGGTAGTGGGAACAGCTTGCAGTCACCGGGAGATGGCCGCGGGTACCCTTGCTGACTGTTTGCCGGAAGAGGTTTGGGCCGATGCTCCCGGCAGCGGCGGTGGTGCCGCCAGCTGCGGAGCGAGGGGCATGCGGGGTGTCCCAAGGTCAGCGGGGCGTGCCTCCTCCTTGCTGGTGTGAATACTTCCGCCGTATCGTGGAGTGGCTTGCAGTGTTCGTAGCAGTGCTGGCTTGAAGCGGGGGAGCGGCTTGTAGATTGTGGCCCTCGCGTTCGGCTGCGTAGGCCGAAGGGTGTGCTCGGGGCTTGTAGGCTTGACGCCTGTAGAGTTGCTTGAAGCTGGTGTGCTCGAGGCTTGTAGGCTGGACGCCTGTAGAGTTGCTTGAAGCTGGTGTGCTCGAGGCTTGTAGGCTGGACGCCTGTAGAGTTGCTTGTAGCTGATGTGCTCGAGGCTTGTAGACTGGACGCCTGTAGAGGTGCCCGTAGCCTGTAGGCTTGTAGGCTGGACGCCTGTAGAGTTGCTGCTGGTGTGCTCGAGGCTTGGAGGCTGGACGCCTGTAGAGTTGCTTTGTAGCCGGCGCCTGGTGAGTTGCACGTAGGTGGCGACTTGTGAGATGCTTGTAGCTGGCGCCTGGTGAGTTGCACGTAGGTGGCGACTTGTGAGATGCTTGTAGCTGGCGCCTTGTGAGTTGCACGTAGGTGGCGACTTGTGAGATGCCTGTAGCTGGCGCCTTGTGAGTTGCACGTAGGTGGCGACTTGTGAGATGCTTGTAGCTGGCGCCTTGTGAGTTGCACGGAGGTGGCGACTTGTGAGATGCTTGTAGCTGGCGCCTTGTGAGTTGCACGTAGGTGGCGACTTGTGAGATGCTTGTAGCTGGCGCCTTGTGAGTTGCACGGAGGTGGCGACTTGTGAGATGCTTGTAGCTGGCGCCTTGTGAGTTGCACGTAGGTGGCGACTTGTGAGATGCTTGTAGCTGGCGCCTTGTGAGTTGCACGTAGGTGGCGACTTGTGAGATGCTTGTAGCTGGCGCCTGGTGCGTTGCCGCGGACGGCAGGTGCGTTGCCGCGGACGGCAGGTGCGTTGACTCCTTCTTCCCTTGTACGCCTGTCCCCGGAGTTTGTTGGTGAGTTCTCGTGGCTTGGAGGAGAACGAGGTAGCGAAGGCACAGGCGCGGGGTGACCGAGGGTTATCAACCCTCCACATCAAGTCTATCAGCCCCTATAGGAAGTTATCAACCCTCCACATCAAGTCTATCAGCCCCTATAGGAAGTTATCAACCCTCCACACCAAGTCTATCAGCCCCTATAGGAAGTTATCAACCCTCCACATCGAGTCTATCAGCCCCTATAGGAAGTTATCAACCCTCCACATCAAGTCTATCAGCCCCTATAGGAAGTTATCAACCCTCCACATCAAGTCTATCAGCCCCTATAGGAAGTTATCAACCCTCCACATCAAGTCTATCAGCCCCTATAGGAAGTTATCAACCGTCTACATCAAGTCTATCAGCCCCTATAGGAAGTTATCAACCGTCTACATCAAGTCATCAGTCTCAACAGTAAGTCTCTACGTAAGTCCTTAGTTATCAGTCCTTTACATCGTCTATCAGTCAGCATCATGTCCTATAACTTCTGGCAGTATGTGGTGTCTAGACTTCCATGCAAAGTCTTCCACTGACTCCATGTACTGTCAATTAAGCCGCAGGTATCAGGTGAAGAAAGGAAAGTACAGTAAAACCTCACCATTTGCGCCCTCGCCATTTGCGCGGCATTAATTTGCGGCCATCATCCCACCATTTGCGAAGGTGGTCTTGCCATTTCCGCACCTCGCCGCTATAGTAACGGCGTCTCACTGGCATCAAAATGGCGTCCGCTGGTCTTCTGAGGACGTTTACTAGCTGTTCTGGCAGCAAAATGGCGTCCGTTGATCTTCTGAGAACGTTTACTAGCTGTTCTGGCAACAAAATGGCGTCCACTGATCTAAGTACGTTTACTAGCTGTTCTGGCAACAAAATGGCGTCCGCTGATCTAAGGACGTTTACTAGCTGTTTTTGGCAGCAAAATGGCGTCCGTTGATCTTGAGGACGTTTACTAGCTGTTCTGGCAGCAAAATGGCGTCCGCTGATCTTCTGAGGACGTTTACTAGCTGTTCTGGCAGCAAAATGGCGTCCGCTGATCTGAGGACGTTTACTAGCTGTTCTGGCAGCAAAATGGCGTCCGCTGATCTGAGGACGTTTACTAGCTGTTCTGGCAGCAAAATGGCGTCCGCTGATCTGAGGACGTTTACTAGCTGTTCTGGCAGCAAAATGGCGTCCGCTGATCTGAGGACGTTTACTAGCTGTTCTGGCAGCAAAATGGCGTCCGCTGATCTGAGGACGTTTACTAGCTGTTCTGGCAGCAAAATGGCGTCCGCTGATCTGAGGACGTTTACTAGCTGTTCTGGCAGCAAAATGGCGTCCGCTGATCTGAGGACGTTTACTAGCTGTTCTGGCAGCACAATGGCGTCCGCTGATCTGAGGACGTTTACTAGCTGTTCTGGCAGCAAAATGGCGTCCGCTGATCTGAGGACGTTTACTAGCTGTTCTGGCAGCAAAATGGCGTCCGCTGATCTTCTGAGGACGTTTACTAGCTGTTCTGGCAGCAAAATGGCGTCCGCTGATCTTCTGAGGACGTTTACTAGCTGTTCTGGCAGCAAAATGGCGTCCGCTGATCTTCTGAGGACGATTACTAGCTGTTCTGGCAGCAAAATGGCGTCCGCTGATCTTCTGAGGACGTTTACTAGCTGTTCTGGCAGCAAAATGGCGTCCGCTGATCTTCTGAGGACGTTTACTAGCTGTTCTGGCAGCAAAATGGCGTCCGCTGATCTTCTGAGGACGTTTACTAGCTGTTCTGGCAGCACAATGGCGTCCGCTGATCTTCTGAGGACGTTTACTAGCTGTTCTGGCAGCAAAATGGCGTCCGCTGATCTTCTGAGGACGTTTACTAGCTGTTCTGGCAGCAAAATGGCGTCCGCTGATCTTCTGAGGACGTTTACTAGCTGTTCTGGCAGCACAATGGCGTCTTCTGATCTTCTGAGGACGTTTACTAGCTGTTCTGGCAGCACAATGGCGTCTTCTGATCTTCTGAGGACGTTTACTAGCTGTTCTGGCAGCAAAATGGCGTCCGCTGATCTTCTGAGGACGTTTACTAGCTGTTCTGGCAGCAAAATGGCGTCCGCTGATCTTCTGAGGACGTGTACAAGCTGTTCTGGCAGCAAAATGGCGTCCGTTGGCGAGCTACAGCTGTCTATCATCCGCGCGCCCTCTGCCGCCAGTGAAGAACACTGCCAAAGCACGCAACATGTCGTTTCCCGCCATAACCCGATCGCCTCTCCTCGTCTCGTGGTGACTGCGATTATTCGATGTTTTCTGCCTCACCTTTTCACCACCATCATGCTGCACGCAGCGTCATCGAAGCCTAAACCCCGGAAGAACCCGATGATAACTATAGCACAGGTGGAAGTGATTGAAAAGGTGGACAGTGGAAGAAAAAAGCGAGAGATTGGCCGTGAGTATGACGTGTTTCCTGCCAGCAGACTTTTTTTTTTTTTTTTTTTTGCAGGTAGGGGGGGGGGGGTTGGGCCGTGACCACCCATATGTATTTTTCTCCATAGGTTATTAAATTCGCCATTTGCGCATTCGCCATTTGCGCACCTTCAGACCGCCCATATATGCGCAAATGGTGAGGTTTGACTGTATATAAAAGTTTGGAGAACAATAAATTTTTCATCGACCTCACCATCACTGACCTGCCTTTTTATTTGTCCATGTTAGCAAAGACATTGAATTCCACACCAGTAGTCTGAGGGCGTTGATCATGTACATTCTTTATGATTCAAAGTGCTACACCCCTCGGTCTTACGAACTTAACCTCTTCGTACAAAGAGCTGTAGCCTACAAGCTAATCACAAGTATCCCAACGCCGTCGCTTTTTCGTGAAGGAATTTAGATATTCACCGAGATTGCAACTCGCCAATACATTAGCTTATTGTCTCCAAATTATGGTAAAAAGTCAGTGAGCTTTGGGTAGTGGAAGGTGTGACAATGTCGTTTCACTGATTATGTTCGGTACATTATTTGTGATTCAAGGTAGCAAGTGTTGAGTCAGTTAGCAGACATGAAATTAATCTACCTTACTCTCAATGACTTCATGCCTCTGTTTCTCCATTTGCACAGTAGGAAAAACATCAAATTTTACACCTCCACGCGGGTTGATAGAAGACAATATTTAATTCTCACCCTTTGTCATCATCATTTTCAGGTATCAGGTGAAGAGAGGAGAGTATGGCCAAGTTAGCAAAGACAATATTAAGTTTTTCACTGACCTCCTGGGGCCACATCGTATCATCCTGGGGGAGGCCGAGCTGGAGGGCTACAACACAGACTGGTTCGAAACTGTCCGTGGGGCGTCCTCTGTCCTCCTCAAGCCCAAGACCACCGAGGAAGTGTCCACCATCCTGCTGGCCCACTGCAACCAACACAGACTTGCCGTGTGTCCCCAAGGCAAGTTGTGAGTTAAGGTTTATATTTTTCACCTTTGTGTGTGTGTGTGTGTTTGTGTGTGTGTGTGTGTGTGTGTGTGTGTGTGTGTGTGTGTGTGTGTGTGTGTGTGTGTGTGTGTGTGTCAGCCTGTTGTATGATGTTCCTTGTGTAATATTCGTGTTGATGCAAAGCAAAAAGGAATGGACACAAAAAAGCTTGGTGGAGAGAAAATGTGCTGCAGGGGACTGGCCAAAATTGAAGATATTTTAATGACAATTAAGAATGGCCAGCCATGTCATAGACAAGTCATATCATGAGTAGAACTAATAACAGATGGTCAACCAGAGCAACAGCAGAGCAGCAACCTACGAACAGCCGTGACATCAGGTTCAACAGCAAAGTAAGTGGGGAGATCAAATTTGAATCTTTGCTGGAGCAGGATGGAAGGCACTAACATCAGACAGGGAGGAGCGGAAAATGCCTTTGTTCTGTGGTCTACTGGGTTCTAGGAGAGTTGAACCAGTGACAACTGAACCACTAAATGGAACGAAGCATAATAATGATATTATATGATAATACTGATACTAATACGATACTACTACTACTAATAATAATACCTCTATATCCCTGTGTACGATATGTTGGGTATTGTTGTGGCAACAGCGGGCCGTGTTCCCGCCACTTCAGTAGTTCAGTAGGGATGGGCAAGTACCGTTAATTTGAGTACCGGTATTACCGGTACCGAAAACTCAGGTACCGTTAGTACCGGTATCGGTACCGGTACCCGAAGGAGTATTTTTTTTTATCTCTATGACTTCTGATGAAATTCCCAAATAAATTTCCTGAAAAGAGAGCTCTCTCTCTCTCTCTCTCTCTCTCTCTCTCTCTCTCTCTCTCTCTCTCTCTCTCTCTCTCTCTCTGAATGAAGTGAATATTTATTTTTTCGAAAAAAAAATAGCATGTATATATTAAGTTATTATGGATGTACTCGATCATAGTCTAATAACAATAACAATATTTATTAGCAACCTAAAAATGAAAAAGAATCGGACATGAAGAATTATCCAGTAACTCCAATAAATAAATCAAGTAATAAAATAATGGAAACGGGAGCTGTGATGGAAACGGAAAGCAGGACAAAATGGTGGGTCAGCGAGGCAGTGACTCAGCGTCTCCATACAGGGCCCATACCGCGTGATACCACATTGAGGCGGGCGAGCGCCGAGCGTCACTAAGATCCAAACGGTACCGGTACTAGCGGCAATGCGCAGTGCCGAGTGATCATGAAGCTTCGCGGTACCAGGTACCGGTACCGGGTACCGCGAGGAATCGATTCTTCGCGGTACCCGGTAGCGGTACCTGGTACCGCGAAGCCTCATGATCACTTGGGTGCCGGGAAGCGTCATAATCACTCGGCACTGCGCATTGCCGCTAGTACCGGTACCGTTTGGATCTTAGTGACGCTCGGCGCTCGCCCGCCTCCATGTGGTATCACGCGGTATGGGCCCTGTGTGGAGACGCTGAGTCACTGCCTCGCTGACCGTCTCTCCAAGTTCCCACCATTTTGTCCTGCTTTCCGTTTCCATCACAGCTCCCGTTTCCATTATTTTATTATTTTATTTAATTATTGGAGTTACTGGATAATTCTTCATGTTCGATTCTTTTTCTTTTTTAGGTTACTAATAAATATTGTTATTGTTATTAGACTATGATCAAGTACCCATATCACCGAGATATCCACTCACTGAGTGGTGATCTCTCTCTCTCTCTCTCTCTCTCTCTCTCTCTCTCTCTCTCTCTCTCTCTCTCTCTGAATGAAGTGAATATTTATTTTTTCGATAAAAAATAGCATGTATAGTTATTACGGATGTACTCGATCATAGTCTAATAACAATAACAATATTTAGTAGCAACCTAAAAAAGAATCGGACGTGAAGAATTATCAATAAGTCCAGTAAATAAATCCGAGCAATCTGGTACCGGTACCAAGCAATCAGGTACCGGTACCGTACCGTTTAGCTGGTACCGTTAGTACCGGTACTGATACCGTTAGCTGCCCACCCCTATAGTTCAGTTTGTACCAGGGCGTCACTAGTAAAGGGCCACACACGTCCCCTGTGTCTTACTCAGTCTACACCCTGCGTGTTTTAAAAGACGGCAAGAAGGTTATTGGGGTTAAGAACGGGAACCTCCTCTCAACTGTTTTTACTTGGAACACGTTATCAGAATTTTTTGAAGGGCCACATGGCCTGATTAACTCCCTTCTCTTCCTCTTTGGGAAGTGGAGTCAATGATGAAGAGGGGAGGTATATTATTCACTAGATTGTTATATGAAATCTGAATTTGTTGGCTTTAAATAAAGCCGACATCTAAAAAACAAACATAGCAGTTGATCCACATTGACCCACTTTCATTAATTTCAAACTACGTAACTATTGTGCAAAATAATGTTACCAAATCCCTTTAAATTAGCTTTTTTAACCCGTCATCCTTCATCTCACCCCAACAGGCGGCAACACTGGGCTGGCAGGAGGAGGCGTTCCAGTATTTGATGAAATCATCATCTCTACGAACCTTATGAATAAGATTGAAAATGTAGACACGTGGTCGGGAGTTGTCACCTGCCAGCCTGGGTGTGTCCTGGAGACCCTTGACCAGCACGTCAGCGAATATGGGCTAATGATTCCCTTAGATCTCGGAGCAAAGGGCAGCTGTCATATTGGAGGCAATGTGTCGACAAATGCAGGTACGTTACTCTAGGTGTTTCTTTAGGGTGAGGTCGTCAATTTCTCCTCACACTTCGTTCAAAACTCCGATCAGAAAAAAATGGATTTAGGATGTGGATTTTTCGTTGTGAATCTTATTGCTTGTACGACACGATTATAGTACTTCCATTTGAAACTGGCCGGTGGAATGTTGGCCTCTGCGGGGTCAGCCCCGCCCCGCACCCTGCCACACACCCTCAACACCTCTCGCTTCCTCTCATGTGTCAGCTATTTACTGCCTTTCAATTAATTTAATTAAATAATTGGATAATCCAATAATGTCATAGTGTTATAATTGTTTCGTTTTTATGATAATGTTGTGCTGGAAGCTTCCCCCGGCGTCCATGGGCCTCTAGAAAGCTCCGGGAGGAGCGAGCAGGGGGGCGGGGAGCAAGGCCCCGTTCGCCAGGCACCAGGCGGGAAGAGTTGCCAACTCGCACATATTTTTGCTACATGTTCTTGTATGATCTAAAATATACTGTAACATTCTAGACTGTACTGTTCTGGATATATATAGGAGAAGAGGGCGAGAGAGTGCCAGTCCCAGTCATAGTTAGCTAGTGGTAAGTGAAGAGTCAAAGTGAAGTGTACTACTAAGGAAGAATATTAAACTACAGAAGCTGTGCAAAGTGTTTACATATCTCCCTCCCACGGAGTCTCTTGACGGCGACACGGAACCCAAGTAACACGTCCGGCATAACAATAATAACAGATTGACGACTTGACAACGTTGGATTTCCAAGGTTGTCAAGTGTCGTGGTATTTATACAAAATCTTTATCCTAAAAAAACGAAACAATCTTAACACTGACCTTATTGGATTATCCAATTATTTAATCAAAATAATTTAAAGGTAGTAAATAGCTGACAAATGAGAGGAAGCGAGAGGTGTTGAGGGTGCGTGGCAAGGTGTGGGGCGGGGCTGATCCCGCAGCGGCCAACTCGAATGAAGACAGTCATGTGACAAAGGTTAAGTAAGGTAAAGTTTGGGGCATACGATAGCTGCGCGTCGCCGCGGTGCTCATCTCTGTCGCATTGGCCCTTGAGCCTGTGGTGGAAAGAACCCATTTTACAGAGCCAGTGCGACATCCGGGTTACCACAGCTTACCTTCGCCAGCTTTCCCTTGGTACACATTTATCGACCAGCCGGAAAGGGAAGATAAACAGCTGGGTGACCTGCACGCCGACTGTCCGGGCCGTGATTCGAACCAAGGTGGCCTTGTTCGAACCCGGGCCCGAGACATTGATTTCGTTAGGTAATGTGTTTTTGCTTGCATGATATGCCACGGATGGAATGCTTTTTCACCAAGATGGCCAGAAGGGGGTCTGAGCAGACGGAGAATCTTAAAAATTATTTATTAATGTTTTCTATAAAACTCGCGGCAGCATTTCTATTAAAATAATTATTTCCCAAGAGGTTTTAAGTTTAGTAAAAAAAAAAAATCGTAAGGTAGAAAACGAGATATGAGCGCGTTAATGAAGAGCAATCTTGACCTCAGGTGGCTTACGTCTGCTGCGGTACGGCAGCTTGCACGGGTCTGTGCTGGGGGTGGAAGCCGTCCTGGCCTCGGGGGAAGTGGTCGACTGCATGAAGACGATGAAGAAAGACAACACAGGCTATGACCTCAAGCACCTCTTCATCGGCTCGGAGGGAACGCTCGGAATGGTAACTAAGGTAGATATTGGTGTGGCCTGTTTTTTAAAAAAAATTTTACTTGGTGTCGCGTACCTTAAATCTTAGGGGAGGTGGTGGTGGTGGGTCAGCGTGCGGGCGAGGTGTCCTGGAGAACCCAGGTTCAAGTCCCGCCTTATTAACAATCTTTATTGCATGAAAGCCCTCTAAAATTAAGCAGAATTGAATTAAAAAGAACGTATATTACAATATACGCTGAGTTACCTGCTTTGGGTGTATCAGTCGATCTCGCCTTCGACGAAATTTATCAAGAAACATTAGGGCGTTTAGCATCTCGACAGAAACCGTAGCATCCATTGTTTGGATCTCCGTGAGGGTCACTGACTTCTGCTCCCATTGTGTTACACTCCGCCCTCAACTCCTGGCCTTGAACGTCATCACCTTTGACCTGCCCACCCTCCTTGTAGCGGCAGGCATCCACCCCACACAACAACCAGCAGTCAGTTGAGGGCGGAGTGCAACATGCTGGGGGCGGAAGCCAGTGACCTCACGGAGACCCAAACACTGGATGCTACCTGATCGCCCTAGTGTTGGGATGGTTTCTGTCGAGATAATTAACACCCTAAAATGTTTCCTGATAAATTTTGTCAAAGGCGAGACTGATACACCCAAAGCAGATACTCAGCAAATATTGTAATATGAATATATTTTTTAAAGGTCTAATTCTGCTTGATTCGGCAGTGCTTTCATGCAAGAAAGACTTTAAATGAGGATAAGCTTCCAATAGTAATTTATTTTGTCTCGTTTACCAATAAATGAAACCATGAGAGTGATCAACTACATTTTTATTAAGAATAGTATCACTTATTGTATTCAAGTTTACAAGTCCTAGAGAAGCATAGGTAATTTACGATAATTTAAAGAATAGTTCAAGCTTCGTGGGAACAAAGACGTAATCGGTGGTGACACCTGCTGGCTTGCAACTCTGAATAAACCATATAAATAAAACGAGAGCGATCAACTACATACTTATTGATTATAGTATCTGTGAAAATAAATGGAGTTTCACAGAACGAATTATGAATTGGTTAGATACGTAATGACACGCTTCAAGTTAGATAAACACTCCCTAACTCCAATTACCACTCAGTAACTGTAGGCTATACTCACTTGGTCCAGATGTAGAACCAGCGTGGAGCGTCTCAAAGATCAATTCCCTATATGACTGATCCGCTATTTATACAGGGATTTCGGTGATATGTTAATCGCCCGAAAACCACACGGGGAAATCAATACAATGTACTCAGCTCTGATGTTAAGGAGTGAGTGAGGCGTAGTGGATATGAGAGTCGTCTGGTTGAGTGCCCTGTAGGTGCTTGTGGCCCATGGGCATTGTATATCTATGCTACATTGAGCATAGTACGTATATACATTTGTACAATATAAATTATAACCATAAAAGTTGTGGAAAAGCGAGACGGTAAATTAACTCGGGAAGCAGGATTTTAAAGGGCCGCTGATTGAAATCCGAGTGAGAGTTTTTGTGCCTCAAGTGTACGTGTCGTCAGCGTCTGTGAAGCATCGATTCGTAATGACACGCTGGCGTCACTTATTGCCACGTCAGACATTATACCAACCAGGAATCGCTGGTGTAATGGTTTCTCCCACTTAAGATTTACGGTCACAAATTTATTTGAATTGAATTATAATGATTTTATTATTTACCCGAAGTGCAATTTACCAAATAGTGAATTATTCCTCCCTAATGACCTATGATTTGCTGGGGGGAAATTTTATACATAAATTTCCGATAGTATCGCTTGTATTGAAGTGTAATTATTACAAGTACCAGAGAAACAGGTAATTTTCGAGAACTAAAAGAATAGTTCAAAATTCGCTGGCACAAAGACGTAGTCAAATTTGACATCTTATACCCCATAGTATTCCTTTTTTTTTGTTTTTGTTTTTACGTGCCGTCTGTAGCGCCAGCAGGCTGCCTTAAGGGGTCTTTTAGCGCCGGCAGACTGTTTTGAGGACGACCTCAGCCGGTTAGTGGCGCAGGCGCAGTGGGGAGGCGGTGGATGAACGGAAAGCGAGACGGCCCCGCGTTCAGGAGGACGCGAGTTCAATCCCCGACCGGTGCCACCAAGCTGGGATTTTTCAGCCGCCGCCGAGTGGCTTAAAACTACCCACATGCTGTCCAGAAGACCACCTATCAACCCGGACTCTAGATTCTAGGATTAAAGATGAGCTCCGGGAGGGCAGCATGAGCCAATACAAGATGGCGCCACTATAAACACTCGCCTGCGCCAGAACGGGCTGGGCCGACCATCAGGCCCCACCGGGAAGAAGCCTTGGACCGACCATCAGGATCCACCGGGAAGAAGCCTACCGGCGCAATGGGCCATGACGTAAAAAAAAAAAAAGGCATATTTTATGTATCGGATGCTGTGGTATATGACTGGCTTGGTCCATACTGCCCCCCGGTGCACCATTTGAACAAAGTCGCTGAAGTTGGGTTGATCACCTGGGCAGCATGTGGGTAATCTTCCGCCACTCGGCGATGGTTGAAGGACCAGTGTGTTTCGGTGCAACTCGAACCTCGGTCCACGTATGTTATCTGAGACTACGCGAGCCAAAACAACACTGTCGATCCCCATGACATCCATACGTATGTCATCGAATTGCTGACGGTTGAGTTTTGACATCGAAAGGTGTATCATCGTAGTAAAGGGGTAGGGGGGGGGGAAGTGGAGTAGTATAGATGGTACATTGGAAAGGGCAGGAGGGCATAAACCAAAACCCATCCAGGCCTAACCAAGCCTAACGTAACCCTCCTTCCAGCTTGCAATCAACTGTCCGCCTAGACCACAGGCTGTAAATCTTGCCTTCCTGGGCCTCAACACGTATGACGATGTGCTAGAGACCTTCGTGGCAGCCAAGAAGCAGCTGGGAGAGATCCTCAGCGCTTGTGAATTAATCGACAGATCGTCTATTGAGGCTGTGGAGAAAAACTTGAAACTGAAGGTCCCGATTTCTTCGCATGAGTATTATATGCTCATTGAGACTTCAGGTTTGTGTCTCGGATGTATAGTGACTCGAAATTTTCTTAAGTTACCATAAAAACTTCATTAGCTCATAAGTGTCACCACATTAGATAAAGATATGTAGAACTCAAATGACCAGTTTTATTAAGATTTGTAATTTCTGTTAATGGCTTGAGCCTTATAGGAAGAGCATGTTGTATGGCAATGGGGTGGAGGAAGTAAAGAGGATGTGTATGAAAGTTTCGGTGTGGGTGTAACAGCAAAGAAAGGGGATTGTGAAGTGTTTGAATGTGTGCAGTGTGGCATTCTGAAATGGTTTGGACTTACGATAAGAGTAAATGAGGACTATGAAGTGAGTGTACGAGGGTGAGATATGAGGAGCGGGTATTAAGGGGAGACCATCAGTAAAATAGATTGATAGTGTATGAGCACTGATGAAAGGGAGCTGGCAGGCGAGGGACTGATCGTGAGGAGAGGGAGTGCCAGAACTGGAGGCTTTCTTCGCTTTTTCATTCGCCTTTGTTTATGAAAAAAAAATGGATAAAAAATGTATTTGTTGAATTCCACGCTTCCAGTTAACTTTTTCTGTACTTACTTGTTCCATACTAATAGTAACAGAGAAAATTTATATGTTAAGTATATCCATTAATCTACAGAAGTGTTCATAGATAGCTCGTAGGGAACGGGGTCTAGCTGACTGATACTGGTAGAAGTGATGTCAAGTGAACGGCCTAGGAAGGGAGAGCTTGTAAAATTAATGCTAAGTCCACAGGTTCAGATGGAACACACGACGAGGAGAAGCTGAACACTTTCCTGGAGGATGCTCTCGGGTCAGGAATAGTGGCTGACGGCACGGTGGCCTCTGAGTCCTCGAGGATGCTGCATATCTGGGGCCTGAGAGAGAGGATCCCTGAGGCCCTCAGATGCGATGGCTACTTTTACCTGTTAGTGACTCAGTGTGTG
The DNA here is from genome assembly GCF_024679095.1 of Eriocheir sinensis. Classification (NCBI taxonomy): domain Eukaryota; kingdom Metazoa; phylum Arthropoda; class Malacostraca; order Decapoda; family Varunidae; genus Eriocheir; species Eriocheir sinensis. The sequence continues at coordinate 2,817,661 of NC_066530.1, read as the reverse complement.
TGTGTGTGTGTGTGTGTGTGTGTGTGTGTGTGTGTAAATGCACTGAATTTAAGTAGCATTTAGAATAAGGGTATGATGTTGGCATAAGACTGTACAATGGGTGTTAAAGTAAAGGACTATATTTTGAGGGATTTACATGAAGTGATAGACTGTTTAATGATAAAGTGGGATATATATCAATCGATCAATATTCTGGGTAGCCTGATAAGGTTCACAATTGAAGGTATAACACAATGCTACAGAGTTCGCAGGGGTTCTAAGCGTATTGAACCGATTTGAGACTGCCACTGCATACCCGTGAGCACAAGCCAAAATCTTGCAGTTTTTCGAAATGGCACACAGTATGTTTACATCTCGAGATTTTTCTTGACCTGACATGAAGCTTTACTGTTACAACAACAACCCTATTACCAGTTGCAAATAAGAGCTCATTAGAACCCAGTTAATCACACACAGTTAGTTAATGTGAAAGCATCAGTAAACATTGAACGTTTATCATGTTGCAGTTACGACATCTCCATCCCTCTGACCCACTTCTACAAGGTGGTGGAGGACATGAGGGAGCTCCTAGGCCCTAACACTAACGTCATCCATTGCTGTGGCTATGGACATATCGGGGACGGAAACCTCCACCTCAATCTTATCACTAGGAAATTTGATGAGGTATGGTCTCGCGTCCTTTATGCCCTGCCTTATATTTCCTCGCATAGAGCCTGTAATGTGTGACAAGGAATGGTTTGTGTCGGGGATCCTATCCTTCCCATTTTACTTTGTTTGCTCTCCATATTGCTTCACATTGCCGAATGGTCTTAGTACAAGAAATTTTAGCCTCAGAGAAAATTAATTTGTAGACTTCATAAATGTCCGCCTCCGTGGTCTAGTGGTCAGCGTCCCTGGCTACTATATACTTCGCGGGCCCGGGTTCGAATCCCAGCCCGAGCAATCGGCGTGCAGCTCATCCAGCTGTTCATCCTTCCTTTCGGGATGGTCAGTAAATGGATACCTGGGGAAACCTGGGGAAGGTAAACTGTGGCAATCCCGGATTTCGCATTGGCCCGTGTCCCGAGGTAACCGGTTTTTACACACCACAGGCCAAGGAGACTTGCCACAGGCTCAAAGGGACAACGGATCGGAGATGAGCACCGCAGCCACGCGCAGCTATGGCGTATGCACCCTCCTTTACTATAAATGTCATCTTGATAATTAATTTACCGAAATGCCTTCGTGTATTGAATGTAACTTTATTTGTTTATCAAGACTCATCTTGTAACCGTTTTAGTTTCAGAGAAGTATGGTTTGCGTCTCCTTAAATGTCTACAGAATTATGACTGACGGTGCCTTGATGTGTGAAGAGAAGTGAGTGGACATAATGGCCGAGAGAACAAATTAAGAGTAAAAATAGAATGGCAGTTAAAAGTAAGACGTGGACTTAAGACAGAACTGACGAACAACTAAAGTAACAGAGTGGCAACCCAATTAAGGATCGTAGAAGTCAGGACAGACAGAGAACCAGGTGGAAATGTGAAACTGGAGCCTTTGCTGGAGAAAGTTGGAGTACTCTTACGATCAGAGAAAAATGGAAAATGAAGGGAAAACAGTTTGTCCTGTGGTGGATAAAAATTGATGGATATAGTTCGTGTGCACAGAGCATATATTTATGTTAATTTGATGTTTGGTCTCTTGTAGGATATCTTGAAGCAGATCGAACCAGCCTTGTATGAGTGGACATCGAAGGTGAACGGCAGCATAAGCGCCGAGCACGGTCTGGGGTTCTTAAAGCGAAACTCCATCCACTACTCCAAGTCAGCAGGTGCCGTGACGCTTATGAAACAGATGAAGAAACTACTCGACCCCAATGGGATTCTGAACCCTTATAAAGTACTCCCTGATGACTGAGTGGTTAGTCAAACCTTGAACCTATGTGCCGGTAACTGAGAATATGTACATGTATGTTAGTGGCGGACGCATACGTATAGATAATGTTTGCCAATTCATTCGCATTGCTCACAGTAGGGAAGAAAACTACTTTTAGGTAAAGAGTGTTTTCGATCACGTGATCTCGTAGTCATTTACTCATTTTAGTAAACAAACTCTCCACGTGGTTGGCCGTGAGCCCTCCCGCTCGGACTTGCTTATGGACTTCCTTAGTTTTCAGCCCCAATGAAGTACTCTCGATACTGATGTTCACGTTTTGTGGTGGACAGGGCGATATATGAACCTAAATTAAAACTACACGTGTTAATCAAGATTCATACGCCATCGAAGAGGAACAAATGTGTTCAAGTAGTGAGGCACTACCAGACATCTGCTATTTTCTGGTTTCTTTACCCAACCCCGACTACAAGATGAACAACACGAAGGTCTACAAGAGTCTGCAGACGTACAAGTTTTTCACAAGTGGTTGTTAGGTGAAGGAAGTGTGTGTTACAGCCCCACGTCAGCCAGCCATCGGCTGAGGGAGGACAGGTCTGGATGCGCGTATTCTTTGTCATACATTTTGACCATCTTATTTTACTGTCTCCTAAGCATAATGTTACTATTGGAGAGAAGTTTCATGATTCATATTAGTTATGGAAGGTCAGGTTTGTTAAGATTATAGTAGCATACGGACTACGGTATAGTGTAGATATAAATTGCAACATATAGCTTGGGAGCTCTAGATAATATGACTGCACATAATTAAGGAAAATTTAGTATTACACACCTGTTCAAAATTATATAAAGGTCAAAAGTGCAAAAGCAAGAGGCAGAGTCCACATTTTCAGGCTTCGACTGTCCAGACAATGTTGAGGCACAGCTTTGGTTAAAATAGGTGGGACAACCTCAGAATGATGCAGTCCAATTATCTACTATTACCAGGAACTTAGAATAGGTCATGCTGTAGAGAGACAAACCTATTACTGGTTAACTTCGATCAAAATTCCTTTTTTTTCTCAGCCTATCAGTTTTCTAAGCATAGGTATTACAAGCAATCATTGCTTTAAGACTATAAAGTTTGGGTTGATGAGCTATGATTCCATGCAGTTCCCATGTGCCACACCATAATTAACATTTACAGTATAACCACATATTACTAAGTTATATCCTCATAAAAATACATATTGTATCAGAACATAAACCTTTTTAACCTAAGGTTACCTATTTATCCTAACAAAAACAGTTTAGTGCTAAATTTCTATGAGTATATGGTGAAACTTAGATAAGATTTGGCTCCCAGGAAATTCAGATGTCAGAGCCGAATTTATACAGGACCATCAGAGACACGCCAGTCCTCGTCGACAGACCGACTTGGTCAGCTAGATTTCGATCGCCGATAGAGTCGGTCTGTCGGCTAAGGCCCGTGCTCCCTCGTGCAAGGGGGAGCGATCTTTTCCTCGTCTTTGGACAAAGGCCCGTTCCCCTAGTAATACTAGGGGTAAATCTTTAACAACATCAGGACCATGGCTAGCTAGATAACAGTACTGTCCATTAATGCATGTGCCGAGGACATTGATATCTTGGAAAATTTCACGTACATACTTTGGTAGTGCAGTGTAGAAAAAGAGAGAAGTCTTACGACGGATTACCTTGGCCTACGGTGTTATGGACTCACTTAGCATGAGCACAAATGGCATTGTTGATACCTGTGTATAAGGGCAAAGATCTTCAAGTTGCTTGTGATCTATATCTCTACGGCTGTGAGACATGGACAGTGAATAGCGACATGAAGAGGTGCAGTGATGCCTTTGGTAATAAGTACCTATGCAGAATCATAAGATATCATTGGAATAACTTTGTCAAGCAGCAATTACTCCCTAAGACTGATTCAAGGCCTATTACCTGCATAGTTTATGAATGTCAACTCCGGCTAAACTGGCGCGTCTCAATACCTAAGATTTGTATGATATTAAGGTTATTTGCTATTCTTGTGATCTCATTTACAATACTTATATATTTTATCATATGAATTTGTGGAATTATTATTATAATGTAAATATTGATGGCTGTGAAACATGTACCTTAGGGACTTTGACTTGCAAAAATACCATTTTATAATATTCCTGATTATACATATTTCATGCTAGAGAGAGAGAGAGAGAGAGAGAGAGAGAGAGAGAGAGAGAGAGAGAGAGAGAGAGAGAGAGAGAGAGAGAGAGAGAGACGTCTCTAGTCTTTAAAAATTAAGGTTAACTTACCATTTCCTCCATTATCTCTGCACAATAAAACGACCAGTTAGCCTTTCCACCCTTTCCAGTCAGCCACACCACCATCACCTTCGTGGAGCTTGTTGCAGTCCCTATCAATGCTCCTACTCTATCTTAATTAATTGCTCACACTTCTTAGTTCCATAATATTTCCAAAATCAGTCACAGGCCACAGACCCGGATATCAGTATACATACGCTGAATCAAATGAAATAACCCATCATTACTGGATAGTTTATTTTTGTTAGAAAAGCCATGGGAGTTTATGAAATTATAACAAAACAGAGTTACAAATACTTAGGCGCACAGATTAGCTTCAGGAAACCAGTACATGACCGAGCTGCCTGTCTCCCTCGCCTCGTCACACTGCGAACCTTGGCAAACAGGGGCCTTGGGGTTGGAATTCCAGTACTTCGCATGTTTTATATCTCTGTTGTTAGATCTTTAATAGACTATGCTGCTACAGTCCTGTGCAGCCCGTCCCAGCTGAAGCCCCTGGAACTTGTACAGAATGCGGCAATGCATATAATTCTAGGCTGCCCCAAAACCGCAAAAATTGATCAAGTCATGCGGGCTGAATTGGAACTCCCAAGCATTGCTTCCAGAATACACGAAATTACCTGCCGCTCTGTGCGCAGAATGCTTAGTCATGGCGCCATTAGTATTCAGCAGACCCTTACGGAGATCCACGCCAACCCTGGTGTCCGTGTTCGACCATATCTTCGCCGACTTTACAATTAATTGTCTACGTCATGCATTCTAGAGCCTTGCCTAGCTCTTGTGTACACCCCTTCCTATCCCACTTGGCACCCTCATCATGTTAGCATCGACGTTGAAAAGTTACCTAACCCTAAGAAGTCCTGGTTTCCTCATGTCTTACAAGATCATTTTATGTCCAAATTAACCACTTATTCTCACACTAAGGCTGTCCATGTCTATTGTGACGGGTCTGTTAGGATGAGCATGAGTAGAAAATCGTGTTCAGCGCGGCCGCGGGAGGGGGGGAGGCATGCAGTTAGCAAGTTCAGAAGAGCAGTCAGCATGAAAATATCGATAGAAGATAAAAAGAGGAGCAACATGGCGGCGGAATTTGTGAGGTAGAAGGCTGTCAGTAAGAGGAGGAGAGCTGATGTACAGCTTCTCAAGGTCGTCAGCAGCCCGCCTTGACGCGCCTATATCACAGGCTACGTGGGTTACTGAGTGTTTATATACTGAGACAGTGGCTGATCGTAAGGCTAATAACAATCTCCTGTTACCTTCTTACGGCACATTCCAACGGCTGGTGACCAAATTATGGTAAAGTATAAGGGCGTAATGGTGGGTTGGCGACACCTGTTGATGTAAACATGTGCACAAACTGTCTCTTATTTATTTTCCCAGAGTTCGCTGGCTGCTGGCTCCCTTCTGGCTGTTAGAGGAAGGTGTGCAGGTCTGACACAGTGGACGACCCGTATGGCTGTGAAATAGAAATACAAAACAGAGCGTGTGCCAGCGTTTGAAAAGCGCGGGGAAAACAGGGCCAATAATGGCGTCCAAATCTTAGGTTCCCGGGACTCTCTCTATCAAAGGATTATACTTTTGTCCAGTCTGCTGGCACCGCCCCCCAACCCTCCCATGCCACTTCACATATATCTAGACCATCCATTTCCACACTTCAACATTTTTTAATCTTTTTATTGCTTGATTTACCTCTTCATTATGTACGTTATTTATAAACGATTGATTGATTGATAGTTTATTGTTGCAAGTAAACAACAAAGGCCGGAGAAGGGAGGAACATATGCCATCCCAACCCCCAGGCAGTACATATAGTGTGATTATGCAACTATGGATGCCTGTGGAAGTAGCATGATATGGTGACTGATTGATTGATAGTTTATTGTTGCAGGTAAACAACAATTAAGGGAGAAAGGAGGAACATGCCATCCCAACCCCCAGGCAGGACAGAGTGTGATTATACAACTATTAATACATGTGTGGGTAGCACCATGAAACTAAAAAGATACAATGGTAGGAAGGAAAGCACAACAAGGGAGATAAATTAAGTATAAATCACAACCACAACCAAAAAGCTCACATAGACTACATAATACCACAACCCCAGCACAGGAGATCTGCCCTGGAATAATGGTGAGTGTAGTCAGTCGTACTTGTTTTAAATAATTTGATACGTCAAATTTTCAAGGATATAGGCCACTGGATAACTTTAGCGCTTCCTGCTCTTGTTGGGAATATCTAGCGCTGTCTGAAATTCTGCTGAGTTGTCAACACTGTGCTCGCAGTGTTGATAAACATGGAGGAGGAGGCGGCCCAGGGCCAGGGCAGGGGCGGGCGGCCAGGCAGCCTCGGCAGCCTCGGCCTCGCCAGGGGGGGCAGCAGCAGGTCGAGTCGAGGTAAGTATAGGTCTTAGGCTAAGAGTGTATTTGTGGTAGCCATCTCGCGCGAGGTAAATATTTTCAATTTATGTATTTTTTTTCTGATCGCAATGCGGTAACTTACTTTACTTACTTTACTTAGGCATTAGGGACCATATTGACAGACATAATTTAATTCACGACTCACAGCATGGGTTTATTAAAGGAAAGTCGTGCCTCACTAATCTTTATCCTTTTACAATAGAGTATACGAGGCAGCTGACAATGATGAGAGTTACGATGTAGTTTATCTTGATTTTAGTAAGACCTTCGATAAGGTACCTCACCAGAGACTGTTAAATAAAGTCAGGGCTCATGGAATAGGAAGGAAGGTTTATGAGTGGATTAGGGTGTGGATTAGCGACAGGAAACAGGGTTACCATTAACGGTAAAAAATCAGAATGGGGTAATGTTACCAGTGGGGTTCCTCAAAGTTCAGTTCTGCTTTTATTCATCATCTACATCAATGACATAGACAATGGGATAACTAGTGACATTGGTAAATTTGCAGATGACACCAAAATAGGACGCACTATTAGGACAGGGGAGGATGCTAGAGCACTCCAGGAGGACCTCAACAAACTGTCAGCTTGGTCAGAGAAATAGCAGATGAACTTTAACATCACCCCTTCTCTGGCTCTTCCATTAGTCAGTCCAAACTGGTGAACTCCCATCAGTCTGAAAGTCTTCCCAAGTAGTCCCCATCTTTAAGAAAGGTGTGCGTTCTTCCCCTCTTAATTACAGACCAATAAGTCTCACTTCAGTATCCTGCAAGTGTCTCGAGCGTATTATTGTGAACAATCTGACATCTTTTCTCGTGAGTAATAACTTATTAGATTCTAATCAGTTTGGCTTTCGTAAGGCTCACTCAGTTGATGATCAGCTCCTAACATAAGATGATGCCACCTGCTGGCTTGATCAGGGGCATATGGTCGACCTTATACTATTTGACTTTAGTAAAGTGCTTGACCTTGTTAATCATTACATTATGATCCGTAAGCACTCCCACATCGGTATAGGGGATCCCTTACTCTCTTGGATACACGGATTTCTGAATGGTAGAGTAATGAGGGTTGTGGTTGGGGGTTCTGAGAGTGATTCTACGCATGTAACTAGTGGAGTTCCCCAAGGGTCTGTCCTTGGACCAACCCTTTTTCTCATTTATATTAACTTTGTGGCTCACGGTCTGACCTGTAAATACAAAATTTTCGCTGATGATCTGAAAATATACCAAAAGATAAATAAGACTACACCTTCTCTTACATTGTTAGATATTGCTTCTGTGCAGAGAGATGTAGACCTACTGGTGTCACGTGCGGAATCGTGGGGGCTCATGGTCAACTCGGACAAAACCCGTGTTCTTAGGTTCTGCCGAGGATCTGCTCCAAATCTTGGCCCGTACTCTGACTACTATATTAGAGGAAATCCTTTACAGTTTGTGCAGTCTGCATCAGATTTAGGGGTTCAAGTTGATACTTCATTGAAGTTTCATCTCCACATACGCTCTCTTGCAAATAAAGCAGCAGGAATTTCGTCGAATTTACTTAAGAGCACAGTTAACCGTGAGCCTGAGTTTATGAAATCTCTTCTCACCTCTCATATCCGTCCTGTGCTGGAATTTTGTTCAGTTGTATGGCACACAGGGTATGTAGGTGATATTGACATGCTTGAGAGAGTCCAACGACAATGGACCAAGGAGATTGTTAGACTTTCGCATCTTGACTATGCCTCCCGACTGGATGCCTTGGGTCTCTTTTCTGTGCATGGCAGACTGCTTAGAGCTGACATAGTCAAGGTCTGGAAGATTCTCAATGGCCTCTCTCCTGTGCAACCCTCTGAGTTATTTTCCCTCCAGACATCATCTAGAACCCGTGGAAATTCACACAGAATATTTCTACCCCACAGCAACACAGAAATACGTAGGCGATACTTCTCAGTCCGAGTGATTGCTTTGTGGAATAGCCTGCCAGACACAGTTATCCTGTCAACATCCTTAACTGTATTTAAGAGAAAACTAGCAGAGTACCTTGGTCAAAGGCTATACGAATTTTAACCCCTACATACTAATACCAATGTATTCTCATATATAATTTCATATGATCTCATTTTTAACTATAGTTCCTAAACACTCTGGTCAAAGAACATATCAACTCTAAATTACTTTATTTTACTTACAGCAATATAAATATAAATACTTATTTCACTTATATACATATAAGTCATTATATTTTATAACTAGTCTTTACTTAGTGCAATCAACACACATTCCAGCAGCGGCTTAATAGTTTTAGTGTTAAGAGTAATTACACAAATATGCATTCTGCTGGCGTGTTGGCACTTGTGGGGTTCCCTTCTCGTGGAACCCGTCTAGGTAAGATGTCTAGGTAAGACCAAGTGTAGTGTACTAAGTGTAGGAACATGCAACCCATTACACAGGTATAGTTTAGACTCCACAGCGATAGGCAGATCAGAGTGTGAAAGGGACTTGGGAGTGTTAGTGAACTCTGACCTAAGACTAAGGAAGCAATGTATTAGTGCGAGGAAAGGGGCTGACGGGTATTAGGCTTTATTAACAGGACGGTAACCAATAAAAGTGCAGAGGTCATCCTCCAACTCTATTTAGCATTAGTTAGGCCACACTTAGATTATGCTGTCCAGTTTTGGTGCCCACACTACAGAATGGATATCAATTTGCTAGAATCAGTTCAGAGGAAGATGACCAAGATGATTCAGGGACTGAGGAACTTCCCATATCAAGATAGACTGAAACATCTCAACTTACATTCACTAGAAAGACGAAGACTGTGGGAAGATCTGATAGAAGTGTTCTGGTGTGCGATCTTTGTGTTTTCAGCACTACATTGTGCATTCTTTGTGCTTTAGCAATGTCTCCCAGAAAGATGGTTAAAAGGGATGGTGCTGGAAAGAAGAAAACAGGAATGGCAGATACTATGCTTGCAACAGCAGGAACAGTGTGTGAGCCTCATCGGCTTCTATGCCCTCCTGGATGTGACTGCCTCCCGTTCGCCCTCCATCTCGGACGATACGTCGGGTTAGCTTCATGTTGATGGTTGAACATAGTTTCGGTATCTCAAGAATAGGGAAACTGCGGCTGCTAAACCCCGGTGCAAAGCCTACACCTCAAGCGTAGTTAGCGGTTGTGGGAGTCTCCGTAACAACCATAACACATTGATTTGTGTTTTATATTTTTTGTTATTGCTATTTGTTAGTAAAATTACTTTTATTCTGTATAAAATAACAAAAAAAAAAATTGGAAATATATTTTGGGATATGGGACGCATTAACCCTTTCACGCACCAAAAGTTTAATAAGTTTCTCTTTCCACTGCGACATGCGTCTGGGGCTCCCTAAGGGGCCTCGCAGAATGGCCTGACCATGCGGCGAAATTTTTTTCATGTTATCAATTTCACCCACGAGTAATGTTTTCCTGGCATTATTATATATCGTTGGTTTTGGAAGAGATTATTCTGCCTTATGAAAGAAAAAAATATCAAGAAATGCAAATAAATAGTGAAGTTTACCGACTCCGAAAAAAGCAAATGATTAAATATAAATAAGAAATGCTTACGTTCACCACCTCGTAGCTCGAAACTTCCTGAGTTGACTTTTTGTGGTTTATATGCCAATAAAAGTGGAGTTTTATGAGGATTCCAACGCTATCATTGGAATTTTCATACTACCAGTAGTTATTGAGAAAATGGAGGAAAACTGTATTTTTCTATCTATTCTGTTCTCTCCAGTAGGAGAAACAGCTCAAGGGCAGCAAACAAAACACAACGGGCAGGTCAAGGCAGTCAAAACAGAAGTCAGTTTTGCTATCATGTTGATAGCAATTTCTTCATCTTTTTCTAATCCTTAGTATGACTCCTTCACCGTAAAAGAAACCCTTCAACTATTTCATGTGTATCTCCTATATGTACTACCTCTGTCTCCCAATTGCAGCCTCCACTTCCACCTCCTGCACAGCCTCCACCTCCACATACTCCACTGATGAACGGACAGATGACACTCTCAACCAGTATTCCATCACAAACATCCCCTCAGAGGCTGAGGGTGCCTACCCCCAGCACCAGAGTCAAGGGCACACCGCTCCAGATACGATAGCTAGCAGCTGGGCTATGAACTATCATGAGGCTGCCATCTTTTTGGAGGTAGTAGCTCTTTTGTTGACTCATGGTTTTACTTCACTTTCATGTGAAGTCTGCACAGATCCTTTCTTACTTGATTTTTATGTCTCATAGCAATGAAGATGTTTATAAATTGTTGTGATGGATAAGAATGTCCAGTGTTAATATTAAGTTGTTAAATGCAAAGAATTTCCTTAAACAATATGCTGCATAGGTCAGTTTTTGTGGCATAACAAATTTCCAACATGAACTACACTTCACCAGTAAAAGAGCTATAAGGGCACTCAACATGTTTATAGTAGGAGCAAGATATACTGCCAAGATATACAGTATTGCTTCATCTGAAGACTAATTTCGAAATTATTTTAAGGAATATAGTTCCAGACTATTATACTCCTTGGTGAAATGATTAGCATGCCTAGCTGTTGAATCTATGGGTCCAGGTTCAAATCCCAGCCCAGGCATTCAGTGTTCAGCTCATTCAGCTCTTCATACTCCCTTTGGGCTGGTCGATGAATTGGTACCTGGGGAAACCTAGAGAAGGTAAACTGTGGTAACCGGATGTCACACTGTCCCTTTGTTGTGGGGTATTTGGTTCTTACCCACCACATGCTCAAGGGCCAGTGCGATGGAGATGAGTGTCAAGGCCACATACATCTATAGCATAGGCCCCCAAGTACCATTTCAGATTGGATGAAGGATTTTTTTAATAAGGAAAAAGTCTGTCTGTCTATATCTCCAATGCCCTGTTCCCACAAAGAGGTGGCCATGGCAGAAACATCTCCATCTTTCTCAGTTGTGGCACTCCCTATCAGCATATTCAATAACTTGCCTACCAACTCTAATACTCATTCACTCTACTGATCCATTTCACTGGCGATCTCCTGTGACACCCACTCTTTCAATCCTGTCCCCATAAAATCTCTACAAAGTCATCCTCATTTATTCTCATCACATATCCAAACCTTGAGCACCATGCTTCACTAGTTCAACCACTTCACAATGCAGTCCCTTCCACGTTACACCATGACATATTTTCATTACTTTCCTCATCCCATAATGATGTAATTGCTCATTTCCACTGCACATATCCATCTTGTTGTGCTACATTTCATGTCCATGTCTTCTGTATATGACAGAGCTTGGAGGATAATTCTATTTCTCATACTCTTATTGAACCCCATGCTCACACTTCTTCCTTTCATATTTCTCTCCAGTGCACCTATTACCTGTCAGTCTTTCACTGCCTCCTCCCTCACCTTTCCCTCCATGCTTACATAGAGGCAGTGTGCTGGTGCTGCGTCCAGGAGAACTCTGGTTTGAGTCCTGCCTGCCGCCACAGGTGGGATTTTTCAGTCACTGCTGAGGGGCCTAAGATGACCCACATGCTTTCCTGAAGACCACCTATCAACCCGGACTCTAGATTCTCTCTAAAGAGAGGATCAAAGATGAGTTTCAGAGGGCAGCATGAGCCAAGCAAGATGGGGCCTCTATTAACACCTGCCTGCGGCATAACAGGCTGGGGCCAACCATCAGGCACTGCCAAGAAAGCCTACTGGTTCCCAAGGCAAAAAATAAAAATAAATAAATAAATAAATAAATAAAAATAAATAAATAAATAAAGTAAAATAAATAAAATAAAATAAATAAATAAATAAATAGACCCAATCACATCTCCATCATCTCTTTCCCAGTCTAGATCTTAACAATCTGCCATGCTGTCTGGCTTAACTCTATAGCTTTGCAAAATCAATAGTCTGCTCTCTTGACTTCTCCTATACCATGACTTTACTCCTGCCAGTATTTACTTTCAAACAACACTATCATCTACAAAAAGACCCATCACCAAAGACTGCTCCATACCTCTCACTTTCAGTCTTGGGCCTAACTCTTCTCCCCTAGCTTTGTTTTTCAAATCCATCCATCCATATACACATTGAACAGCCATGGTGCCATCACACACCCCTGTTGTGAGTCCACACCAACACAAAAACTCTCACATAGTTCCCTTATGTGCCCTTATGGAAAGACCATCCTTATAAAAAGCCTGTCCTTTCAAAATATGCCTTACTCATCCATAAATCTGTGTAGCATACATTTGAAGCATTTAATCGTATTTCACTAACTGCACATCTCAATTTGTTCCATTTATCCAGTGCCCTATTTTTAAATATAAACCAGTTTTTGCCTATCTCTTCCTCACCGAAACACAGGTTTCTGAGGCTACTGACAGCAATCTCTACTCTGTTCCCTCCTACTATCTCTATCCTAAATTTCAATCCAAAGCTGGATTTTGCGCCTACGTGCGCAACAACATCACTTGCTCTCGTGCCCACGACCTTGATTCTTCAGAATTTTCCACCGTCTGGCTAAGACTTCATTGTCATTCTATTACTAAATACATCCGTGCTGTTTACCTCTCACCTAACTCTACTAACTATGTAAAATTCTTTGACTATTTGAACTCTAAAGTGGAGCACATCTTGACCCACTCTCCCTTCGCTGAAATCTCCATCCTAGGAGATTTCAATGTTCACCACCAGCTTTGGCTTTCATCCTCTTTCACTGACCAGCCTGGTGAACAAGCCTACAACTTTGCTATCTTCAACGACCTAGAGCAGTTGGTCCAGCACCCTACACGTATTCCTGACCGTCTTGGAGACAGGCCCAACATTCTAGACCTTTTCCTTACCTCAAACCCTTCTGCTTATTCTGTCAAACTGTTCTCTCCGTTGGGCTCCTCTGATCACAATCTTATTTCTGTATCCTGTCCTATCGCTCCTGTACACCCTCTTGACCCACCGAAGAGGCGATGCTTCTGGCATTTTGCTTCAGCTCGGTGGGACGACCTGAGGATGTACTTCTCCGATTTCCTGTGGAATGATTACTGCTTCCAGGATGGAGACCCCTCTGTGTGTGCTCAGCGCATCACAGAGGTGATTGTCTCTGGAATGGAGGCATACATTCCATGTACTTTCTCTACTCCTCACGCTAAAAAGCCTTGGTTTAATCACGCTTGTTCTCGTGCTGTCAATGATAGAGAGGCAGCTCACAAAAGGTACCAGAGCCTTCAAATTAATGCTAACTACGAACATTACATTTCTGCCCGGAATCGTGCCAAATCTATTCTCCGACTAACCAAAAACTCTTTCATTAATAGAAAATGCCAAAACCTTGCTTTCTCTAATTCTTCCTGTGACTTCTGGCATCTAGCCAAAAACATCTCCAACTTCACTTCTTCATCTTTCCCTCCACTCCTCAGTCCTGACGGCAACACTGCCGTCTCATCTATCTCTAAGGCTGAACTCTCCTCTCAAACTTTTTCTAAAAACTCCACTCTGGACGATTCTGGGCATATTCCTCCTACTCATCCCCCCTCTGACTCTTTTATGCCTGTTATAAAGATTCTTCAAAATGATGTTTTCTATGCCCTCTCTGGCCTCAATCCTCAGAAGGCTTATGGACCTGATGGAGTGCCTCCTATTGTCCTTAGAAACTGTGCCTCCGTGCTGTCACCCTGCCTGGTCAAACTCTTTCGCCTCTGCCTGTCAACATCTACCTTTCCTTCCTGCTGGAAGTATGCCTTCATACAGCCTGTGCCTAAGAAGGGTGACCGTTCCAATCCCTCAAACTACCGTCCTGTAGCTCTACTTTCTTGTCTATCTAAAGCTTTTGAATCAATCCTTAACTGGAAGATTCAAAAGCACCTTTCCACTTCTGACCTTCTATCTGATCGCCAGTATGGGTTCCGCAAGGGGCGTTCTACTGGTGATCTCCTTGCCTTCCTAACTGACTCTTGGTCATCCTCTCTTAGCCGTTTCGGTGAAACCTTTGCTATTGCGCTGGACATATCAAAAGCTTTTGATAGGGTCTGGCACAAATCTTTGCTTTCCAAACTACCCTCCTACGGTTTCTATCCTTCTCTCTGTACCTTTATCTCCAGTTTCCTTTCTCACCGTTCTATTTCTGCCGTGGTAGACGGTCACTGTTCTTCCCCTAAACCTATTAACAGTGGTGTCCCACAGGGTTCTGTCCTATCTCCCACTCTCTGTTGTTCATTGATGATCTTCTTTCCAAAACGAACTGTCCTATCCATTCTTACGCCAGTGACTCCACTCTGCATTACTCAACTTCTTTTAATAGAAGACCCACCATACAGGAACTTAATGATTCAAGGCTGGAGGCAACAGAATGCTTAGCCTCAGACCTTACTATTATTTCCGATTGGGGCAAGAGGAACCTGGTGTCCTTCAACGCCTCAAAAACACAGTTTCTCCACCTGTCTACTCGACACAATCTTCCAAACACCTATCCACTATTCTTTGACAACACTCAGCTATCACCTTCCTCAACACTAAACATCCTCGGTCCATCCTTAACTCAAAATCTCAACTGGAAACTTCATATCTCATCTCTTACTAAATCAGCTTCCTCGAGGCTGGGCGTTCTGTACCGTCTCCGCCAGTTCTTATCCCCCGCACAGCTGCTATCCATTTACAGGGGCCTTGTCTGCCCTCGTATGGAGTATGCATCTCATGTGTGGGGAGGGGTCTACTCACACAGCTCTCCTTGGCAGAGTGGAGTCAAAGGCTCTTCATCTCATCAGCTCTCCTCCTCATACTGATAGTCTTTTTACCTCTCAAATTCCGCCGCCATGTTGCCGCTTTTTCTATCTCCTATCAATATTTTCATGCTGACTGCCCTTCTGAACTTGCTAACTGCATGCCTACCCTCCTCCCACGGCCCCGCTGCACACGACTTTCTACTCATGCTCATCCCTATACTGTCCAAACCCCTTATGCAAGAGTCAACCAGCATCTTCACTCCTTCATCCCTCACGCTGGTAAACTCTGGAACAACCTTCTTTCATCTGTATTTCCTCCTGCCTACGACTTGAACTCTTTCAAGAGGAGGGTATCAGGACACCTCTCCTCCTGAAATTGACCTCTTGTTTTGGACACTCCTTTGACCTCTGTTCGGGAGGAGTGAGTAGCGGGCTTTTTTGTTTATTTTTTTTATATGCCCTTGAACTGTCTCCTTAGCTGTAAAAAAAAATAATCTCCTTGAGCCTGAATATACTCATCTTGTACCCACTGCAGTGAGTCATAAAAGGGAGGGAAATCACAGAAAGCAAAGTGAAAGAACCAGCCAATAATACTATTTTATGATGCTGTGTTAACAGGAGGGAGAGAACAATGACAAGTTCAACAGCCACCCCAGGGACCGTGCTGCCCTGCCTGCGTACTTAGTGACTCACAACCACTGGTTCTATTCACTTGATTTGTTTGCTGCCCTGCTCCTCCTCTCCCTTGCCACCATTGAGCAGCCTGCTGTTTTTCCGGTAAGTTTTTAATTTTATCAAATTGCCATTCATGATCTGTAATGTTTGATAAAGGTACTTCACACTCTTGTATTAAAGCCAGATTTATCAATTATTTTTAGGGAAAGTTTAGAGGTTGACTTCTACATGAATGCAGCCTTCATAGGAGGCTCAATTTATTCCTCATCTAACATATCAAAGACTTGGATGGGGCTGACTCTTACACAAGTGTTCAGTGTGCAGTCGGCCCTCTATTTGATGTGAGACAGGTACCAAAAAATTCCTGTTAAATGGAATTCAGTCATAATGGAGTTATTTTAATGGAAATTATTTGGGACTAGGTGGTACTTTGTATCAGTAAGGGAGTCAGCTCAAGGCCAGTGTCAACTGCAGACTTTAGTACGTCTCTTTATGCTAAAGCTTGTTTAGTGTCATTGGGTCACACAGGCCAGTGTTGTCCAACCTGCGTGACCCTTAATTTGAGTAATTTGGGGGCTGTGGTGACATGTGGCAATCCACTTTACATGACCCAGGTTTAAAATCTGGTCAGTTTAGTTTGTCCTCTTTCTCTCTTGTGTCTTGTGTCGGGTGTTTCTCAGCTCTCTGCAACCTGCTGGTATTGAACTGGAGTTTGCAGGTGTTGTGATAGTGTGCACCTCTTCCTCTCAGTGTACTTTCAATCCCGTTGCCATCATCCGGTCTGACTGGGTCGAAATTCATAGGCATCTGGTTGAGGGAATAAAACCTGGGGATATTCTACGCCAGTGACTGTAACCGTCATCGGATAGTGATGCGGGATTTGACTTCGGTGAGATGAGATTTTCATTCTTGTCCTGTTGACAAAGGCAACACTTAGACCAGTTGGTTTGCCAGTTTTTCTTGAGAGAATGTGCATCTCCTGCCATTTCAGGGTCGAGTGTTGATCTTTTCACCACTCTGTGGGAAAAAGCACAACAAATATTGCTTGCATGGTAAATTGATTGGCAATAATGAAATTGCCACACCACAAACCATAGAGGTCAACACCAAGATGATGAAAATTGGTGCATTACATCCTTGACCAAATGGCCGCCATCTTGGATTTTCCCATGGCTAATCGGGCAAAATTAACAAGTATGCAGAGGTCTACCATTGTGCCAAATTTAGTGCTTGTATCATCAGTTGCACGATATGGGTGAAAATCTGCTATTATCCACTCCACTACTAGCCATCTGCCAATAAGTCTTCAGGAAAGAAAGATTGAGTCACCAAGAAGCTGGTGCCACGGTCATGCTCCCAATTCATTTAGGGATTCAGTCTCTTGCCTGATGCACGCTTGGGCTTTGTGTATGTTATTTTGTTTATTCTACATTTTCATCACTTGTTTATTTGTTTGACTGACTGGCCTCACTACCACATGAAGTGTTTTTTTTAATTATGGCCTTAATATAAGTTGCATCGTAGGGAAGGTAACTGTGTCATATGGAAAATGTGTCCTAAATTTAGGTCTCACATTATAAGATCCTTAAGGAGATGTACTAAATGGAGGGTCTCCTCTACATGCATCTATTGTGCCTTGAGGTGGGAATGGTATAACTTGAGCCACATTTAAGGGGTAGAGTTAAAAAATCAATCAAAGTCTGATAAATGAAAAAAATTAGTGTCAGACAATTATTATAATCATACGTCTAAGAGTATTTAACCTGGCAGCAGCGACGGGCCAAATTTGTGGCTTTACCGTGTAGCAGTGACAGGCCAAATTTGTGGCTTTACCGTGTAGCAGCGATGGGCCAAATTTGTGGCTTTACCGTGTAGCAGTGACTGGCCAAATTTGTGTCTTTACCGTGTAGCAGTGACAGGCCAGATTTGTGGCTTTACCGTGTAGCAGTGACTGGCCAAACTTGTGCCATGATATACACCCCCCAAAATAGATGATACATAATCTGATCACAAATGCTTTGATATATATTATGAAACGGTTTGTGTGAGGGGTGATTTTTTTCTCATTTTTCTCGCTTGGAGGGACCATTAAGAAACATGATCCCCGCTGCTACCAGGTTAAATAACTTGTTTATGTGTATTCTTATAAATAAAATAATTCATTACCTAAGTTCAAATAAAAGAGAAATACATTGACCTTCGAGTCACTCAGTAGGGGCATATGCCAAAGGGGCTCATCGCCTTGCCAACCCTACAGTGCCAACCCCAGTGGTCTCTTTAAGCAAGTCTCCATGATGGCCTCCTTCCCATCTCTAGTCCCACATGGCAGGATCCTTTGCTTTGGAATAATTAAGGAACTGCTTTAGTGTTTCCAGATTAGTTTGAAAAAAAATGTTTCCTCTCTCCATCCCTGTCTTTTTCCTCATCCAGGGGGTTCCAGTAGGAGTTCATGCCTCTGTTGAGCTCTTTGGACTGTTCCTGATCGGCATTTCCATTGTGATGCAGTTGCGCTGGCTGGGACCACGCACCTTTCTCACCCACAAGCGATCTGTTGTTAAGGTGTGGATTTGTGCTCCTTTTTGTTGCCAATTCCTATGTTATATCATTCTGTAACCTGTGTTAAGAAATCAGGTGCAAAATTATTCTGCCTATGCAATCATACAAAGAAATACCTTTTAAGTCATCTACTGATAGTTGAAAAAGAAAAGAAAAGTGAAAGTAAATTGCAGGGTGAATGTGAATGGACTTTAGCTTCCATTGTAGATGATCACTTGAATTGTGCTGCTCACCAAACTATAGCTCATCTTCAGCTAAAGTGGCTATTTGGGTCTTAACTTTTCTTCTGGCTCAGTGTATCATTAACTTCCATTGCAGCTGGTAACTTGGATTGTGATGCTCATTGATGCCATAGTTGTAATAATAAAGAACAAGACGCACTTTCGTGTAACCCGAGCCCTTCGCCCAATCTTCCTGGTGGACAGCAGATACCTTGGGGGAGTACGCAGGTGAGTGCTTTTTTTTATGTTAATAGAGACTAAAGCCTGAGCATAGGCAAACACACAAAAAGAACTGCCCACAAATTGCTGCTTCTGTGAAGAGAACAGAATAATATCAGAAAAGATTTGCTCAAAAACAATGATCAATGTTTAACTCCAGCGTTGTCATCCTTGCAAAGCAGGAATGACGGGGTGTTAGCTGATGAACCTAGAGTAATTATTTTTATTTGAGACTTCTGGTGCAGTAAGGGCATAAGTGACATTTTTTTCATTCAAGAAAGGAAGCATTAAAGATTGGATTACATGCAACTGTAAGTGTTTTTGGAACCAACTGCATGTTGACTGTTTAACTGTTTACTAGACCTTATGTAGATTTACAGAAGGGAAAAAAGTGATGCTCTCTAGGAGAAAGGAAACCATGCTCAATTATGCCGTGTTGGCAACTGTGGCTTGGTGCTGGTGGCACTCATCCCCTTACCAAGGTGTGTGTTTCATTATATAATTCTCCTTCCCCAAGACTTACAGGTTCCTATAGTACATCCTAGGTGAGTAGTGGTTCCCTTTAGTAGGAACCACAGGAATGAGGTGGTGTTAGCTGATAAAGTTGGGAGTAATAATTCCCATTAACCCCACCCTGGCAGGAGGGAGGAAAGGTGTACCATCAAATAAAATACAGTCATCCCTCAAATAGTATGGGGGTTAGGGACCCAGGACCCCCGTACTATTCGAAAATCCATATAAAATTAGTGCCCCCCTAGAAACACTCCTGGGCTGCGTTTGAGAGAGGGAATCGTGACTCTCAAAACGTCCCGAGTGCTCTCAAATGCGTGACACGGCAGCACGAGTTGCCAACTCGGCACGTCTGCTGGCTCCCGGCCTTGAGAGGTGGAGCGTCTTCGTGTTGTGATGACGTCATCGGCAAATGTGGCGGCCCAAACAAACACATATAAGTGTTTCCATTGCATTTCACCTCTCTGTGCCACCATAACCACTGCAGCTTCCTTTTCATCTTCTGTTGTAAGGAGTTCATCAGCCAGGACAGCTAGAATGCATGTTAAATGTCGCCAGGAAAATCAGCGTATGCCATTTTGGTGCAAGTGAGACGCCGTTACCATAGCAACGACGAGGCTTAAAAGCACGGCCTTTATCTCCACTCTGCAGCGCTCTTGGAGCACTGGCAGTTACTGCAGCAAGAATTTCTTTTACACTATGATTGTTACAGCGAACACTGCTCTCATTCACGTGGTGTGCTCTCCCTACCGCAATGTAACTTATCCCAAAACGTAACTTCTCCTAAATCTGAATTCTTCTGCAAGGTGAACATCTTTCTCGAATGCTTACGAGTGCTGTCAGCAGGTGTTTTGGCTGAACAGTGATGCCACTCACGCCATGGCTACTTGGTGCGATGAGCGGGAAATTTAAAAATATTACAAAAATTCTTCCATGACAATCCGTATAAAACCGAAACTGTACTATACCAAACCGTACCATTTGAGGGACGACTGTATATATATATATATATATATATATATATATATATATATATATATATATATATATATATATATATATATATATATATATATATATATATATATATATATATATATAATATATATATATACTGCTGCAAGTAGTCCATATGAATATGTATACTGTAGTTTTCCCACACTTGACTCATTGCAGACTGACATCTATATATGTCATGCCCCAAGAGCTGTATTTTCTCTTTTTCTATTATCCAACACGACCTCTGCGTGTATCAAAACACACGAGAAATTAATCAAGACCAGGAGAGGGTATTCGCCAGCTGCCTGGGATTGAACCCGCGACCAGCGTGACGAGAGAGCCACTCCCTATCGAGTCGGCCAAAGAGGTACCCCACTGGCTAAGTGGGTTATGGGAGGCTTGTTCATCAGGCTTAGTTGCCGCACTACATATATAGACCCTGTTGCAAAGTGAAAGCTACATATGAATCTCTATAAAGATGTTTTCTATAATTCTTGCCATAAATGAGTTATAATATGTATATGCATGTGAAAGAGTCAGTCTCTCATACTCATTGCTGTGGCAATGCAAAGGACTTGTAACCTGGTTGTGGTTTCCCTCCCTTTCTCCATTTATTTTTTTTTATTTTATTTTTTTATTTTTTATGTATCTGAAGTATTCATTTCCTCAAGTCAAAGCTGCATCTTTAGGTAATAATGCTCAGAGGATGACTGACAAATTAAAGCGGTTCCCAATTAAAGGAGCAACCCTAAGATGCCAAATACCAAATTATATGAATAATTGTGTGAATAAGAAGAGTGTTTATATATAAATCTTTTTACAAACTAGCGTAGTCACATGAGGGTGAAGCTCTACATATACACGTACTGCCAAATAGCCCCACTTATGAAGAGTCTATATATAGAACCTCTGCTGGGAAGGGGTTAAGCTGTATTATTGCCTCTTCCCATGGTTTCCAGATTACTATGGCAGATCCAAGGTGCCTTCCTGTGATAGGATCCAAAGCAGAGATCAGGTAATGTTAGTTGATTAACCAGGAGAAGCAATCATCTCCATTTATATTATTACTCGATCCCATGGTTTCCAGGTTCCTACGGCAGATCCTACAGTCAGTGCCTCCCATTCTGGAAGTGCTAACCATCCTGTTCTTCATCCTGATAATTTTTGCTACCCTCGGGTTCTACCTCTTCAGCCCCAACCAGAAGGACCCTTATTTCTCCACCTTTCGCCAGTCCTTTGTATCCCTCTATGTCCTCCTCACCACTGCCAAGTAAGCCATTGCACCATAAGAGTTTTGACCACAGAGGAGATAGGGTATGTTTGCCAATTTGTACACATCATGACAGTCAGTACTCATATCAGAAAAAATAACAATAAAAAGTTTAGCTGAGGCAAAAAAAATGTCACAATGCAAGATTAACCCATGTGCTTTGGAGTAGAGGATAATTGTCATCCTCCCAGTGCATGGGCAGTGTTGATGAATTTCCCAATATAAGGTGATTTACATCATTACCGTTTATCGTTTACCGTTGATGAGGTTTCAGGCCCTGCTCTGCCGCTGATGCAGTGCTCTTCGAGGGCCGTCAACAATTTCAACGTTAGCCTCAATAATAGTCTTCGATGCACTTATTCTCAAACATCGTAGTTAGTGAGTGTCTTAATTTCTTTCACGAATAATATCACATATAACAATTAGTTCAGTGTTCATGTCTGCTATTTTCATTATAGTATCACAATTAAATATCCAACAATTATTTCCAGCACACTGAACATTCATCACACACAATTTATCTTTGAGTACAGACACTAATTAATAGCCATGATCGGTCATGTTACGAATTCTCTCAATTTCAGTCTGGAGAACCACACAACACTGGTCATTCGCTGAGTGGTTGATTTCAGGCTTCTTGTACCTCACACAATTTATGCATTTCTTCTCAGCCATGGTGCACTCCTGTGATTTATGATTGCCAGTGCATTTGAAACAATTTGGGGCGTCTCCATTGGTCTTGGCAGTACAGTTGGCCTCAAGATGGCCATATCTCTGACAATGATAGCATATAATTGCATGGTATCTGTCTCTCACTGTGTATATTCCCCATTCTAATTTTAACTTGTGATTCTTGTGAATCAGCTCTCTCACAGTTGGGTCACACCTCATTATGTAGTGCATTGTGCCACCAGCTGCAGGCTTACTGAAAATCAGCTCAATCTTATTCTCGACATCCTCAATTGTGTGTAAGAACTCATTGCGGTCTAAATGGTCTCCTTTATCTTTTCCTTGGCCTCTTTATGCACATTGCATATCATGATCTTTGGTTTCATCTTTCCAACACTCTTGGTACTAATTTGCTCAACAGACTCCAGTTTTTGAGCAGCCTCAGCCCTTGTGTTCTCATTATCAAAGTTCATGACAATGTTACCTCTGTTTGTAAATCTTGAGTCAGTTATTTGAATGCCATTCAATGCCTGGGAGACTTCATCCTTCATGTCTGTTGCTTTCTTTTCCTGGGTAGAAGCTTTTACAACTAAGAGATTCTTCTTGACTTTCTTGCCTCTCTTTGCCACCTCAGCCCAGCTGGATTCAGCATGCTCAGCACATTTAAGCGTGTCAATAGCTGATCCCAGCTCCTCCTGCACCTTCACAGCCCTTGATTCAACACCTCCGCTCAGCACCACGGTCACTGACTCACTCACCCTATGGCGTTTTCAAATATCATTATCCATTATCATCAGCATCTTCAGCTGAAACTACCATCTTTGCTGGGGTCAAAGACACACCACCGTCAAAGACACACCGCCATTGTGGATGCACCGGCATTGAAGACACCCAGTCATTTAAGACTCACTCCATTTATAAGTGCTATACAGTAAAACCCCAAGTAACCAGCGACCATGGGAACTCAAAGGTGCTGGATAAGCGTAAATTCTGGATCCCTAGAGTATGTTCCCAAAGTTCCGAATGAAACTTCATCGAGCCGAACATGTGTACACAGGTACTATACGCTCGGAAATGCATCTCCTAACTATAAGTTCAGGTACCTCTCAGTTTAAGCAAGTATTGTGTTCCTGGTGGGATCGCTTAATGAGAACAATTTTCCAGGACCGTAGTGTTATGTGTTACGCACCGACCCTGGTGCCCTGTGCCTTATTGAACAGAATCAGAATCACAGTTAAATCTGTTAATGTGTGTGTGTGTGTGTGTGTGTGTGTGTGTGTATTTACCTAGTTGTGACATACGGGAAAAGAGCTGTGCTCGCGCTGTCCCGTCTCCATATCCACTCTTATCCAATTTTTCCTTAAAATCATAAATGTTTCTCGTACAAACCACCTCCTCCTCCAGTCTATTCCATAGCACTGTGTGTGTGTGTGTGTGTGTGTGTGTGTGTGTGTGTGTGTGTGTGTGTTTACCTATTTATACTTACCTACGACATCTATGACATCTACATTTTCTGGGTTGCCAGTCTCTGATTTTCGTTGTCCATTTGTTATCACTTATAAACATGATATGGCCTGCCCAAGTCTATTTTTTCCTTCCTTTAGTCTTTATTTGTCACCTAATCCATAATATTTGCTCTGCTTTACTCGGTATTTTTCTCTGCTTGCTGCTTTGTGGTCTTTTTAGCTTTCTAAATCTCTCTTGTAGTGCCAAGTTCTTGGCCTGTATGTTAGGAGTGGCAGGATGCACGCTGATTGCACGTCTTTTTCTTCCAGGATAAGTGGCATTTGCTTTTCATGATGTTGCCATATTTACCATGTTTACTCTTTAGAGGGATGCTACAATTCACGAGTAGACTAGCCACCTCCCTCCACTTTAACCACGCTGCCGCTACTCTCGCTCTCGCTGTCCTCCCCACTCCCGCCTCACAGTCCAGAACATCTCCCAAATAACAGAAATGTTCTACCTCATCCAGCTTTCCTCCATTCACCTCTAGTTCATCCCTCTCAGTTTCTTGTCCTTGCTGTCTCCTTATGCAAGCTGGGCATGTAAAATTCTGCACTCCTCTTACATTTCTGAGGCCTGAGCATCTAAGGTGGCACCACTGCCTGCAACATGTGCACAAGACTGAATTTACACCTACTCCCTGCTCACAGCATCCACATGGATATTTTCCCGATTTAATCTTTTCTCTTGCTTGTTTTCCAGTCACCATGTACTTTGTTTTTTCAATATTAATTTTCAAACCTCTCTCCTTCATGCCGTCCTTCCATTTATTAAACTTTTCTTTCACTTCTTCTGTCTCTGCATTTACTACCAAGTCATCTGCATACAGCAGCTCCCATGGTGCCTCTTCTCTCGCTTCCTTTTTTGCCTCCTCCATTACTGTTATAAACAGGAGCGGGCTAAGGGCAGATCCCTGGTGAACCCACACTCCAATTTCGAACTCCTCTGATGTTCCCACCACTGTTTACATTCTCGATTTTGTTCCTTCATATAGTCCCATCACCGATGCAACCAATCTTTCTGGTACTCTTTGCCTTCTCAATGCCCATCTTATAATTTCCCTTGGTACTCTGTCAAATGCCTTCTCTAGATCTACAAAAATATGATGCAATCTCCTCCTCTTCTCCATAAACCTTTCCTGAAGCCCTCTCATAGTATATATTGCTTCAATTGTTGATCTCCCGGGGCAAAAGCCAAACTGACATTTATCAATTCTTATTATCCTTCTCAGCCTCTTCTCCAGGACTTTTTCATATACCTTCATGCCATGCTCCAGCAACCTTATCCCCCTACAGTTACCACATTTCAAAGCATCTCCTTTCCCTTTAAAAATGGGTATAGTGTAGCTTCCTTTCCAGTCTTCTGGTATCCCTCCCTTTTTTAACCCCTTTTAGGACCAGAGGCGGCTACAGCCACTTTACCGAGCGAGGAACAGATTACCACCGCTGCTGGTCCTGGAGGGGTTAATACATCGTTTAACACTCTTGTTAATTCCACCACTCCTTCCTTTCCTGCTGCTTTTATTAAATCTACTGTTAGCCCTGAAGGTCCTGCTGCTCTACCATTTTTCATTTCCTTAAGTGCTTCTTTTACTTCCTCTTCCATAATTTTTTCTTGTGGGCCTTCTACTTTTTCAGTTTCATTTTACGTATACAGGTAACTCTTGATTTACGTGAGTATTGTGTCCTTGAAGAGGTCGCATAAATCAAAAACAATGTAAATCAAACAAGACGTAGGTTTCTATCGAAAAATAAATATTCACTTCATTCAGTGGACAGAGAGAGAGAGAGAGAGAGAGAGAGAGAGAGAGAGAGAGAGAGTATCCACATCACCGAGATATCCACTTAGGCACTCAGTCTCAGCCTCACTCATGTGAGGAAGAAATGAGAGACACCATGAGCGACTGGCTAGTACTGGTACCGGTACCGTACGTACCGTATAGCTGGTACCATTAGTACCGGTACTGGTACCGGTACCTGCCCACCCCTATTGTTGAGTAGCGTGGGTATTGTATTGTTGTTCAAGTGGTGCGCGGGAAAAACTGAGCTCAGCTGTGTGGCCGCTGTACCGTGTGAGTCCAGTTGCGTGAGACATCTGATGGCCACTCCTTAAAATATCTCGTATAAGGGAAAAAAACTTGTAAATTAAACATTTATTTGGATTCTGGACCCCGTGTTATTTAAAAAACACGTAAACCAAACTCGTGTAAATCGAGAGTTACCTGTATTCATTTTCCTCATTTAACAGTTCACTAAAATATTTAGTCCATCTTTCCAATGTCTTTTCTTTTTCCACCAAGATGTTTCCTCTTTCCTTTTTTACAAACTTTGCCCCAACTACATCTCTCTCTTTTCATTTGTTTTGCAATTTTAAACATCTCATTTTTTTTATTTCTCCCTTTTCTCTCCCTCACCTGCTCTTCTGTTGCTTTCTCTTTTGCCTCCACTACCTCTTTTCTTGCCTTTTTCTTCTTTTCTTTAAACACCTCTCTACTATCTTCCTCCTCCATTGTCTTCTGCCATTTCTTGTATACCTCCTTTTCCTTGATGGCCTGCTGCACTATTCCAACAAAACCTGTGGGGTCGCCGGTTTAGTTGCCGACTACCCAACCATGCGGCTGGTTGTACTGGGTTACATGTTACCAGTAGCAGAGCACTACCTTGACTGCCCTGACCAGACAAACATCACCTTTGCTTTCTTCATATTCATCTTCAGACCTACTTCCAGACTTTCTCTGTGAAGTTCCTTGATTATTTCTTTAAAAAAAATTCTAATTAAAACATAACATTGTATAATGCTTTCTGACCACTGTAATGAAGCAAACAGGAAGTGTCAGTGTTTGTTTGTGCTGGTGCAGTTCACCTGGGCCTGGATCTTGCACCTCACCCCACACACCTTGTGCCACCACACAGCATGCATCACCACCTACTCCTGTCATTGTTCGCACTCATCCTAGATTTACTGGTATTCAACAGTGCCTCATACAAAGGCTTAGTGTACTCATAGAGGATGTGGATAAAGGTACCTGATAGCACACTCCCTTCCTCCATGGCTGCAGACACAGGAAAATCAGTCTCAGTGTGTCATTCAATTATTGTGATCATTTGTGTTCTGGCATAGTGGGGGAGGTGGTATGCAGGGTGAGACAAGGGCTGCTACCAACCACTGAATGCAGTAGTGTGCAGTGATAAGTAGTGAGCACAAATCCTGGCCAGCGAGCGAGGGCAGGTTTTTCTTACACCTGAAGCACATTTGTTAATAAATGGTGTGTATCTTGATTATTAGTTATTTTATAACTGGTTTTTCAGTTTTTTTTTTTTTTTTTTTTTTTTTTTTTCCCTGTTATGAGTACTTATTGGGATGGTGCATGAAATTAGTGAACTTACTCTACCAAATCTGTTTGGTTCATGGATACCACCTTATATATATTAAGTCAAAACAGGCAAGCTGCACGTGAGTTTATAGAAGGTGAATAAATATCCAAATATCCTTTTTTCTAGATTTCCAGCAGTGAAGATGTAATGAGATTGTCTTGAAGGTAAAAAATATCAGCTCCCCTTTTTTGGGGTGAGGACAGTTGGGATGTAACATGTAGTTAGATTATTTTGTACTTGAACAAATCTCACAGCAGGGACATTGCTAGACATTCAGGGGACGGGTTAGCCCAAAGATTGGCAAAGCCACAACTGATAAATGTAGAAGTGCAGCCACGTAACACTCACCTCCCTTCTTTCTCCAAAATATATTATAACAGGCTTCATCATAAGTAGATTAGTTATTCACAACAATTTTCAGAAGATGACAAATCCCAGAAAACAACTACAAGCTCGTTTGCTATTCTGGTAGTCTAATTATAGTATGATGTATAGATACATCACTAGATTGAAGAGGTTAAGGACGTTTCTGTGTAAGCATGAAGGGGAAGGTCAAGGGACAGAGCAGTGAAGGGTAGACAGGTAATAGGTGATTTAGAGAGAGTAATCAAAGGGAGAAATGTGAGCATGGGGGTAAAGAAGTTATGAGAAACAGGATTATTGTCTCAGTTCTTTCACATGCATTAGTGATATGGACATGGAATGTAGCCCAGCAATCATGAATACACGGAGTGGAAATGAGCTTTCTGAGAGGTGCAAGCTGTGTGTCAGGATGAAATGAATAAATCAATGAAAGAATATACTGTATAGGAGGTTTGGTATTTGGGGTAATAGCTGAGGGTGTGGATTGCAGAGTGGTTGAAAGTGGTTGAATGAGTGAAGCATGGTTCTCTTTGATAGTTTGGACCTTTAATGAAAATTAATTAGGATGACTGTTAAGAGTTGCGTAAGGGCTGGATTGTGGGAGGGGATGTTAGGAGGAGACCTCTACTGAGTTGGATCAACAGAGTAGACGAGTATTAAGGAAAGTTGGTTGGCGAATTATAAGTGTCCTAAGGAGTGCTGGAACAAAGAGAGCTGGAGAAGCTGCTGCCATGGTGACCCTTTTGAGGGAAGTTGAGTAAGAGAGTAGGGTAACAGAGATGTAGATAGATATTCAGTCCTAGACAAAAAAGTTTGGGCTAAAGCCACCCAAACCCACTTGTAACAATGACCCTGTCTCAAAGTTACTTTTCTTTTTAGCTTTCCAGATGTGATGATGCCAGCCTATGCCCAGCACCGTGGCAGTGCTGCCTTCTTCATAGTTTTCCTGGCCATCAGCCTTTACTTCATCATGAAC
This sequence comes from Eriocheir sinensis, assembly GCF_024679095.1. Taxonomy (NCBI): domain Eukaryota; kingdom Metazoa; phylum Arthropoda; class Malacostraca; order Decapoda; family Varunidae; genus Eriocheir; species Eriocheir sinensis. Next base: position 2,789,013 of record NC_066530.1, on the reverse strand, counting down.
CTCGTAAGTGAATTGATCTTGGTTTTATAACTGCTCAGATCTACAGATGACCCTCCACAATCATAGGGGTTAGGGATGCAGAACCCCTGCAAAAGTGGGAAAAATGCATATTTTTCTAGCCCCCAAAGCCTGGACTTTTTACATGATCGGTTTTATTATTTGTGATGAACTAATGTTAATAGGGAACCACTGCTAGTTATGGGAGTTACATACTGAAACTGCCTTGTAAACAAAGGGAATACACAAATCGACAAAACTTTTCCACACAGATATACGGTTTTCCTGGGCAAGGCTCCTACAAATCCTCGAAGATCTGTTTTTCCCTATTTCTCCTAAATAGTTGGTCAGAAGATATTCACAATCATTGATTTAAGACCTTTATTCTTCCTTCACTTGTGGTAGCGTTGAACTAATTACATCAGGCAAGAAAAATATCCTTTTGGTAGCGTTGAAGACTTAATTACAGTAGTCAATAATGGCCGAATTAATCCCTTGATCCTCTTAACTCATTCACCAGAATACAATAATGGGCGTTAGGCTTGTTTGGATGTTACACGGGTTTACAGTCTCCTTCACCTAGCGAGGGTGATATTATTCACAAACGTGGCACGAAAAATAGTTCACTGGTGCTCACATGGGCATAAACAATCTTCTTACAATCTCCTATATCCTTGGTATAATACAGCCTAACCAGCAGACAAAGGGGACGAACCAGGAGGTTACATCCTCGTTAAAGAGAAATACTGCACAGCCCTACTACTCCGTGGGCTAAACACCCATTAAAGAGAAATACTGCACAGTCCTACTACTCCGTGGGCTAAACACCCTACGTAGTCAATACGTGTATCTGACCGAACACACCCGAGAGACGCACGTGACAGACCCTTTATCTCCACTCACTTTCCTGTCCGGGGGAAGAGCCAAGGCGTGTCTGTTAGTGTTTGCACCGCACAAATACAATAATGAGAAAATATATCTATAAATATGAACAGGAATTACTTCACCTCAGGGAGACGCACCTGTCCAGGGGAAGAGCCAAGGCGTGTCTGTTAGTGTTTGCTGGGTGGGGTTCCCTACGCAGCCGCTGCCCGCGGTTCACATCCCTCCCCAGATTTAATTTGAACCCTGATTTGTTCAACCTTGCAACAACCGTCTACGGTACTTTACTCGTCGCATGATATTGGTATAATGGTTCCCCTGAATAGCAAGGTGAAAAATTCTAACTAGAAGTTACTATCTTGTATTAAAATTATGCCCATTATCTCGTATGGAACCGATCACCTACTTCCTGCAGGCGTCAACATGTATGTCTGTCTGTCTGTCCGTCTGTCTCGGGGGTGTGAGCATCACGCAATAATAATTCAATGTTACTAATAATTCTTACATTAACTTAAATGCTACTTACATTAACTTAACATTACTTACCCATACTTAATACTACGTCCCGGCACTACATTTTCACTGTTTATTATTCCAGTTACCTATGGACCTTCAATAAGAGCATAGGGACAAAGCGTGTAAAAAAATGAAAAGAAATAAGAACCAAAGGAATAAAGAAGACTTTAAGATAGCAAGAATTGAATATGTGAAAATAAGGAGGGAAGAAGAGAAAGGTTACGAAAAGGATACTGTTGAAAAGTGTAAGGAGGAACCTAAGTTGTATAGATTTATAAATGGAAAAATCAAACTAAAGGAAAAATAGAAAGACTGAAAGATGGGAATAAGATAATTGAAGATCCTAAAGACATGACTGAGCTACTAGACAAGAGGTTTCAACAAGTTTTTACAAAAGAATCATTATTTAATGAACCACAAGATGATAAGATAAATGTTCAAATGGAGGAAGTAATAGTAACTAAAGAAGAGATATATAAAATTATGGAGGAGCTGGAAGAGAGAAAAGCAATAGGACCGGATGGAGTTTCAGGTTTTATTTTGAAAGAATGCAGAAATCAGCTGGCTGGACCGGTATATGATATCATAAAGTGCTCAGTATTAACTGGTAAAGTACCTAAGGAATGGCGAAGGGCTGAGGTGGTCCCTATATATAAAAGCGGGAAAAAGGAAGAACCTCTAAACTATAGACCATTATCATTGACCAGTATAGTTTGTAAAATACTGTATGTGAAAAAGTGATAAAGAAACAATGGACAAAATTTCTAGAACATAATATAAATACAGAAAAACAGTATGACTTTAGACAAGGGTGTTCATGTGTAACAAACTTACTGAGCTTTTACTCGAGTGACGGACACAACACAGAGGAGGGATGAATGGGTAGACTGCGTGTATTTGGACTTGCAAGAGGCTTTCAACAAAGTTCTACATACAAGACTATTATGGGAGCTGGAAAATAGAGAGGATTGAAAGGGAAAATGAATATTGGATTGAAAGTTACTTAACCACTTCACTATGGCCGGGCCAAAACAGCGCTCCGCGCCGTATCCGGGATCACCACACACGCCAAATTTCAAACGTCGCTATTGAATATAACAAGTTTTCAGCCATAAACTCAACATAATCATCATGTATTATATATGAGAACATGCAGAATTAAATGGTGCACATAAAGAAACTCACTACGGCTGGGCCAAAACAGCGCCCCACGCAATATCCGGGATTGCCGCACTCGCCAAATTTCAAATGTCGCTATTGAATATGACAAGTCTTGGGCCATAAACTCAACATAATCATCATGTATTATATATGAAAACATGCAGAATTAAATGATGCACATAAGGAAACATAAATTAATTGATAATTTTGAGATGTAAGCATAAATATAGAGATAAAATAACTCGTATATTGGCTAAAGCGAGCCAGGACGCAGCATGCGTGTCCTCAGATATGGTACGGGGCACGCAAGGACGCAGTATGTGCATCCTCGTGTTGAAGGGGTTAAAGGGAAGAGAAATGAGAACAGTGGTAAAGGACATGAAGTTGAAATGGAGAAATGTAGATAGTGGAGTGCCTCAAGGATTGGTACTGGCACCAATACTTTTCCTAGTATGTATATATGAATGATATGCTGGAGAAAGTAAATAGTTACATAACTTTGCTTGCAGACGATGCAAAATTGCTGAGACACATAAGAAATAGTAATGACTGAAATTTTGTAAGAGGACCTAAATAAGATTTGGGATTGGAGTAAGAAATGGGAGATGGAGTTTAATGTGAAGAAATGTCATATAATGGAAATGGGAAAGAGTGAGGGGAGACCAAAATGGACACAGAATGGGAGATGGAGAAATATTAAAAGTTCAAGAAGAGAGATCTGGGAGTGATAATACAAGATAATCAACAGTCAGAGAGTCATGTAAATAGGATATTCGGAGATACATATAGAATGGTAAGAAATATAGGAATAGCATTCCACTACATGGATAAGGATATGATGAAAAAGATGATTACCACTATGATCAGACCAAAGTTGGAGTATGCGGAAACTGTGTGGTCTCCCCATAAGAAACGTGTGAAAAAAATAGAAAGAATACAAAAGATGGCAACGAAGATGGTTCCAGAACTGGAGTAACTGTCATATGAAGAAAGGTTAAAGGAAATGAACCTGCCAACATTGGAACAAAGAAGAGAAAGGGGAGACCTAATACAAATTTATAAATTATGGAATAAAATGGAAGAAGTAGATAACAAGGAGTTGTTACTAAGAGAAGTAAGAAACACCAGCAACACACGAGGACACAGTAAAAAATTGAGAAAAGGAAGATGTCTGAGAGACAAAAAAAATATAGCTTCCTGCAAAGAAGCATAGAGGCTTGGAACAGACTAAGTGAGGATGTAGTATCGGCAAAAAGTGTGCACAACTTTAAGGAAAAACTGGACAAGTATAGATATGGAGATGGGACCACACGAGCGTAAGCCCAGGCCCTGTAAAATTACAACTAGGTAAATACACACACTATTTTTAGTACAACCAATACTTACCATTTTTCTTTGCTTCCTACATATCATAAAGAGAAAAAAATGATTACAGATAAGATCCTTGCCTTCCTCTTTGCAGGCTGAGGGACCTTCTAAATAATGTGTTAAAGTCCTGAGGGAGGTTAGGGTGACAAAGAGTAAGTAGGGAACTGTTATTTTTTATTTATTTGTTATGGGGCTTATCCACTCACCTGTCCACTCTTATTATTGCCTTTATCCTTTCTTATGTTACTGGTTTATGATGCTTTTGTGTGTGTGGGACTGGGCAAAGTTTTGGTGTTCATATGGAGTGCCTCAAGATTAAGCATGGATTGTTTGAGTGTGGAGACTAGATGTGTGGGTCGGTGAAAGCAACACGTGTGAGCTTTTAAGTCTTGATTCGGAATTTTTTTTTTTTATATATATATATATATATATATATAGAGAGAGAGAGAGAGAGAGAGAGAGAGAGAGAGAGAGAGAGAGAGAGAGAGAGAGAGAGAGAGAGAGAGAGAGACCGCTTTTGCTTTTATCCAGTCATTGCTCTAGAAACATCTATGCTGTGCATTGTCTCAAGGAATTGCCATGAATGTCAGAATTTTGAGTAGCTTATGAAATGTGTCCTAGTAACTTTGTTTTAGTTATGCTAACAGAGGGTAAATGTTGCAAGCTACAGTTTTATCAGTCCTTTTGATATCAGTTAGTTGAATGCACCTGTGGCTTGACCAGTGAAAACATTGCAGAAATGGTTGATTTAAGAAGCCTGTACCGTCACCATTACTGTCATTGCTGATCACGCCTAACCATCACAACTTTACCACAACCACCTGTGTTTTTGTGCCCGTGCTATAACCACCAATGCCACCCTCACCGTTTTGTCGGCCTCTCACTTCATGTAGTCACCATCACCATTATTACAATCCACTATAACCACCAGTTCTACCGATGTTGTCAGCTCTCACCATCACCACCACCTCACAGATGCTTGCTGTGGTGTTTGTCGTATTCAGTGACATTGAGAAGGAGAAGTTCCGCAAGCTGCTAGTGCACAAACGCAGGGCATGCCAGTATGCCTTCCGCCTCCTGGTGACCTGCTCCCAGCCCTCCCACATCCCTTTTAGACACTTTCGAGGTCTCCTGAGGTTCTTTAGACCTGGCACAGGTGGGTATATTTCTCACAAGTACACAGTAAGATCATCTTTCTCTCTCCACTTTTAATAATACCTGTTTTGATCAAAAGAAAGATCTCAGTCCCGGCCTGTCAGTCCCAAACCCCGTCCAAACTCGAGGACTACCTGTAATATCTTTTTAACATAATATATTTGTTAACAGCCATTGAAGTAACAATTTCCTAGGACTAATATTATCTTATTTTCAAATAATTTTAATGGAAACTGCCTGCATAAAGAAGATTGTTGTGTTAAGTTGTGGCAACTTGTACTCAGGAGAGGGTGGGTAAGGCAACGTGTCCCCCGGCGTATGCCCCCATTGATTGATTGCTATGCTCAGGAAAAAGTGATCTGTGTTAAAGTCATTAAGTTGTTGCTTTGTTTATGCTAATTAGCAGTTATTGATTTAAACTTTGTCCCTAACCATCTCATTATTTCATTATGCCACCTGAGATCTGCCCAGGTAATATTCTAACCTAAGTATATCAAAGTCTAGCATATGGAATAAATTTCTTTGAATAAAAAGAACCTGCTCAGAATTATATTAAAATAACATTAAAGAAATCAAGGTTTTTCAAATTCAAGGTTGAAAAAAATTCCTAATATAATACTCATGAAGAAAATTAAATATGCCAAGCCACACCTGATGATGCCAAGCACCAGCACCATCAGTGCAGCGCCTGGTGACCTGTTCACCCCCGTCAGAAGGCAGAAAGAGAAGGTTCCATTACCTCATAAATTATTACCTATTTTAATTTATAGCAATGCTTACTTTGATAAAGTATTTATTCCATAAGAAATATTAGTTATATTAAAAAGAAAATTAAATTACAGTGATACTAGAACAGGAATGGTTGCAAAACTGTAAGTGAATCAGTAGTTGAAACTGCCTGTACCCGTCAGTAACACTTGGATTTACACGTGGAGGGAAGGAGGCTGTTCAGCAACTCACACTTTCAATATGTGTGTCATACGGAGGCTTCCCAGTGAGGACCTGTCATTTCGGTTTTCTTTTTGTATTGATGATGATGTGTGTATATTACTAAAACACATAATCTGCTTCATGAATATTTGTGTAGCTAAACAAACACCTGTTTCCCAGAAATTTGTAATCAGACTTGTATTCTTGAAGGAAATTATGATTACGATTGCAGTGTTAAAGTAATCAGTAACAATTATGATTGCTTGAAAGAGATGGCTTAAGTAATGGATCATGATTTTGATTACAGAAACTCTGTAATGAAGTATAATCAATGACATTTTACGCACGTCTGCTGTCTATTCACCTGTACTAATGCCTAGTCTTGGCAATGGATAATTGAGAAAGGCCCCAGCAGCCCCCAGTCTGTCTCCCTGCCTGCAGTGTGTGTGTTTTGGTTTCCATGCTTAGAGGTTTGGAAAGGGTTCAGATTTTTCAAGGAGACACACCAGGACCAATCTAAATATAAAGTAAAATGGCTGGAAAAGTATCAGAACACCTATGAAACTAAAATAATATCGCTTAATATTGGGCAAACTTTTACTTGCTTACTAAATGGAAACATATATATATATATATATATATATATATATATATATATATATATATATATATATATATATATATATATATATATATATAGATATATATATATATATATATAAATATATATATATATATATTCATATATATATATATTCATTCATTCATTCATCCATCCATCTTTGACACCTGTTCCTAGGAGCTCCCACCAGTGGATGGCCACGGCAGAAGAGTTTCCATCTCTCTCTATCCAGACACTCCCACCTTGCCTGCTCAAGGTTTCTCAAGGATCTTTCACCTCTCTCCCTGACATACTCCTGCACCCTATACATGTACCTTTTATTTATCACTTTGTCAGTCTCCCAATTGGGAAAATAAAAAATGCTGCAGTTTTTGCCTGGCTGATTATTTTGTTTTGCAGTGGAGCAGTAATTTTTTTACACCTTTTAATTATCACTTGGTCCATCTCCCTATTGGGAAAATAATAAATGTTGCTGTTTTTTGCCTGGCTGATTATTGTGCCTCATCTACCTTATCATTTCTTTAGGTGACAGGGATGCGTACCTCATCTTCAAGGCTCTAAACCGCTCCAATAGTGGCTTGCTCAGCCTCTCAGAATTCTACAACATTTATGACATCTGTGGGTACTATTGGAGACCCCAGAAGCCACCTCTCCCTTGGTTCAATGAATTGCCGGGTCCCATTCGCTGCTGTTGCTACCTCATTCGCAGCCTGGTTACTTGGAAGTGGTTTGACGTCTTTATTTGTGAGTTGACTCCCCTCTTTCTGTATTAATAGATCATTAGAATGTTGGTAATGCAGAGTCCTTTTAAGATTGAAAGTTTTTTTGTAATGTTTTATATAAGCCCATAATTTTTCATTTGAGTCAAATGGAAATGCTGAAAATCTCTTTTGAAGTCTGATCCCTTCCATGACTTAAACTTTCTCAAAAAAAGGAGTATTATAGTGTGCAAATTGACAAACTCACCTAACTGTAGTGTCCTGAACATTGAGTAAAGGGAAAGAAAAATTGGAAAGTGAGGTGATGCAGAGCTTACATTTTATGATATTATATTAGCTTCCCTTTCTTCTCCTCACAGATTTCGTCATTTTCCTCAATGCAGTGGTGCTGATCACGCGCACTATTATTCTCTCCTCCACTGAGACTCCTGTCAGCCACGATCTGGAAGTTACCTGGGATCAGATAGCTGTGGTTGCCTGTGAGTTTGTTTATCTTTCTTTTGCAACTTATTTGTTCCTTGTGAGGTGAAAAGGAGGGAGTTTCACTTTTGTTTAGCTCTCTTTTGGTCTTTGTTCCTCTTTGTGAGTTAACCCGATAGCAGCGACGAGCCAAATTTGTGGCTTCACCATGTAGCAGCGACGGGCCAAATTTGTGCCATCATATAAACCCCCAAAATAGATGATACATAAACTGATTACAAATGCTTTGATATATATTATGAAATGGTTTGTGTGAGTGATGATTTTTTCTCATTTTTCTCACTTGAGGGACCATTAAGAAACATGATCCCAGCTGCTACCGAGTTAAAGAGAGCAATTTTCACTTCCACTTTCCTCTCATTCTCATCTTTTGTCTTCCTTTTTGAGGGGTACTATTGAGGAATATTTTCTGTTCCTGTTTTGGTCTGTTCATTTCGTATTCCAGAGTGAAAGGGGAAATTATCACCTCTATTAATTGTTCTTCTGCTCCTTGTCTTTATTTATTTGTGGGCTGAAAAAGAGAGAGTTTTCACTGTTACCTTCCTCTCTTTCGTTCTTTATCTGTTTCCATTAGTGGGATGAAAGAGCAGGCATTTTCACTGGTATGTATGTTTCTTTTGTTCATTGCCTATTTCTATTTGTGGCATGAAAAGGTGGACATTTTCATTGCTACTTACCTCTCTTTTCGTCACCCTCGTAAAACAATCGCCTAAGTCATTTTTCAGCGATTTCCAGGTTTTTGTCTACATCGAGTTTTTTGTATAATTGCCTTCGTCATTCATGGTTTAAGTGTTGTAGAATTGGCCTTTTCATTTCTGCCTAAACCTTAATCTAAATGAGATGATGACAGTTCTTTTCTGATTTCCTGTAAGTTAGAAAATAATGTCTTAGGCGGCCTGTTTACAAAGGTGACGTTTTGCTCCTTGTCTGTTTTTCTTTGTGGCATGAAAAGGTAGACATATTCACTGCTACGTTTGATATGTTTGTTCTTATTTGTGGGTGAAATGGAGGAAATTTTTGCAACCACCCTATTTTTATTCTTCCTATTTATGGGTAGAATAGAGGAAATATCATGCTTCCTCCTTTTTTTCCCTTTTGTTCCTATTTGTGGTATAAAAGGGATGTAATTTTCATCAGAACTCACGTTAATCTTATGACATGCTCTTTGTGGGTGTAATAAGAGATACCTTTGTTGCTACTCCTTGTTGTGCTCCTTGTCTGCACTTTTGGGTATGAAAGGAAGGGAATTTTTATATCTACTCCCATTAGATTACTTTTCAGTTCCTCTCTGTGGTTGAGGTTGAGGAAAGTTTTACTACTTCTCCATTTTCACTCCCTCGTTGTTGAACATGAAGATATTTTTTGCAACCTCTGCAGTATTACCGACACTATTCTTGGTGCTAACCTCATCTCCCTCACAGTGTATGGCGTGGAGGCACTCCTCAAGACCATTGGCCTTGGGATCCAGAATTACTTCAGCTCTGGTTGGAACGTGTTTGACTTTATCATCACCATCCTGGCCATTGGGGGGACTGTGGCGGAGACGTTTGCCGACTCTTTCTTCTATGTTGTCATCCTGAGGCCTATGAGGTGTGTTGAAGATTCATTTATATTTTCAGGCAAAGGAATGGAGCCTTATGCTAAATCATTGGAATAGTACAAGACAAATGAAAGCTTCTTATTTTTCTCAATGCATTGAGAAAAAAAAGAAGTAAAAAGAATACTCAGTACCTATCAGTATATTTAGTACAAAACATTTGGTGAAGCCTAATAAACATGTAAACATGTGGCTGAGTAATGTTATATAAATGGTCAAAGCAAAACAAGCTGGCAGAATAATAAATTATGATCACGTCCTGTGAAATCAAAACTTTAATATTTTTAATGCTATTAACTCAACCATAACATTCTTTGTGTTGTGTTGCATTGGAGTTTACAAATGCAGAATCAAAGTTAAGGATTTGCATTTGTTGATTGGGACTTAAAGATATATAAGCTTTATATATATATATATATATATATATATATATATATATATATATATATATATATATATATATATATATATATATATATATATATATATATATATATATATATATATATATATATATATATATATATATATATATATATATATATATATATATATATATATATATATATATATATATATATATATATATATATATATATATATATATATATATATATATATATATATATATATATATATATATATATATATATATATATATATATATATATATATATATATATATATATATATAGATATATATATATATATATATATATATATATATATTTTTTTTTTAAGGTTGTTGTGGTAGTTTGGAAAGTATTGCCTTTGCAATAATGTCCTTTTGTGGTTCACTTCCATGTTTATTACTTTCATATTTTTCCCTTGTGTTTTCTTTTGCTCCTTTTTTATTCTCCCTTGTTCTTATGCTGCTACTCTGTGACATTTTTCTTTATACTTTCTCTTCTTTTCTTCTTCTATTCTTCTCACTGTTTCCCTATGATTTTGTATGATCCATACTAAATATTATCACCTTGAACCTACAGGCTTCTACGGCTGTTTAAGGTAAGACAGAGGTACCGTGATGTCTTCCAAACACTGGTCCTCCTTCTGCCCCGCATCACCTCAGCAGTCATCATCATCATCATCACTTACTATTTCTTTGCTGTGGTGGGCATGGAGCTCTTCTCAAAGTATGACATGAAAAACTGCTGTGTGTAAGTATCCTATTATTCCCTTTAGCAGTATCATTCATTAGTTACAAATATTTTCTTGTGCATGCTAAAGAATACAGTAATACAGTTAGGTAGGCGGTGGCCGAACTGGTAGCGTACTGGGCCCACATTCACCGCGTGATGGACGACGCGGGTTCGAATCCCCACGCTACCACTCGGATTTTTCAGTCACTGCTGAGTGGCTTAAAACTACCCACATGCTGTCCTGAAGACCACCCATCAACCCGGACTCTAGAGGAAGCTGTCCAAGCGAATCAAGAACGAGTTCCGGGGGGCAGCATGAGCCACTGCAAGATGGCGCCACTATAAACACTCGCCTGCGCCAGAACGGGCTGGGCCGACCATCAGGCCCCACCTGGAAGAAGCCTTGGGCCGACCATCAGGCCCCACCAGGAAGATGCCTACCGGCGCAATAAGCAACAACTTTAAAAAAAAAAAAAAAAAAAAAAAAACTCTTGATTTTTGCAGTTTTAATAAAGAAACGACATTGCACTGTATAGCTGGACCAAGATCAGGATCTTCATATTATTTGTGCTCCCTGTCCTACCATTTGGTTGTGAGATATAGACACTAAAATTTTTACTTCAAGGGGCAAATTGATATGTTTGTGTCAAATTGGCAGTTACTCTATGATGCTGAATTGGGGCCTGTTACTTGCATAGTCTGTAAACACCAGCTATGACTATATGGGTATATGACACAATACCCAGAGGTCAAATGTACTCATCAGGTTATATTTGTAAGAGACAATCCTGTGTGAAGGAGAATAAGAAGGCACCCACCTGAGTCCGGCTCGAGTAAGTGGATGGAACCTGCCATGAGTTACTTATGATAGACTTACTTATGCATGGAGTCTTGCTCAGAGGAACCCTTGGGTATGCAATTGTATGGTTGGTGAGGCAACCTGCCTCTGTCAATTGCACAAATACTGCCGCAAAGGAGTTTTCACAACACCACTCCAAACACCCATGTTCTGCCTGCTGAGGATTTGACCATTCCTAAGGAAAGGGTGATATATACATGCATAAAGCACCATAAAATATAAATAGCATCACTCATCAGCTATACATGAAATAATTCTGCTGTACACAACACTCGCCTCCCGTCTTTCTCCGAAATATAATATAACAGCCTTCAGGAAAAATAGATTAGTTATTCACAACAATTTTCTGAAGATGACAAACCACAGAAAATAGCTGCAAGCCTGTTTCCTTTTATGGTAGGTTAATTTTAGTATGACACAGATACCTCACCATATTGAAGAGGCCACTTGGACACCCACAGAGTTTGTGGCAAGTTGATAGATGACAGGCGTGTTGATAGCTGACATGCTCCTCAACATATGCCCCTATTGATTGAATGATTTAAGATAACCCTTTATTTATAGGTGATTCCTACTAAGAATCCAGGGCTTTCTTTTATGCTGGCAAATACAATTTATTTTTTTTTTTTTTCTTATGCGTGATGATTTAACTGGGGGTCCATAGATGTCTGATGCAATACTTTAGCGCCACCTTCCAGCTCACAGCAGTTCTTCACACTTCATGCGCACGCACAACAACAATACAAGTTCATCTCGCGCCATGACTAACCGGGGTACCGGTACTTACGGTGCCAAAATTTGCAACATCAGGTACAGTGGGCACTGCAGAGCTACCACCAACCTTAGCCGTACATGGTGTCCCTGTCACCTTCTTCCTCACCTGACAGTGAGGCTGAGACTGAGTGCTGATGGTGTATCTCTTTGATGATATGGATATTCTCTCTCTCTCTCTCTCTCTCTCTCTCTCTCTCTCTCTCTCTCTCTCTCTCTCTCTCTCTCTCTCTCTCTCTCTCTCTCTCTCTCTCTCTCTCACTGCCTGACCTTAAATTGATAATAGATCTACATTAACCTTTCAGGCATTTTTTCGAAAAAGGGTGCGCTAAATAAAAAAAAAATAACGGTATTTTTTTCGACATAAACCTACTCTTGTTGTTTGATTTTTTTTTTTTTTGATTCTTCGACTCAAGAACGCAATACTCGCGTAAATCGAGAGTTACCTGTACAATTTATTCCCCTGATATGAATATTAGTGGAAATGATATATACAGATTCGTGAACACTAATGCAAAGCCCCCTTTGTCACCCTCAGGAACACCACCGTGGAACAGTTCTACAAGGATGACAACACCACTCTCTACCTGGACTACTACTTCCTCAACAACTTTGATAATATATTCATGGCTGGTGTTACCCTCTTTGAGCTCACTGTTGTCAATAACTGGTTCATTATCATGGAAGGTGAGGCCTTGTACTACTCATCTGGTGGTCAATTTGTAAGCAATGATTAGAAATTCTTCCTTAACCTTAGACGTTATCTCATAATTATGATGTTTATTAAGGGAAAGTGTCCAATAGGTATGCACCAGCCCAGTACATATGCATCAGGCATTTAGAAATGTATCCACAGAATGTGACAACATTTTAAATATCAAACTTGTTTATATTTAAGAGGAATGCTTAACCCGTAAACAGCTGTACGCTTCTCAGGCGGCTTCTTCAGGAACATGCTGTACACTTTTTGGAAGCACGATTTCTACATTGCTTCTGTAAAATTGTTGAGCCTTGTACACCCTCGAATCCTTTTTATCTGGTTAGCACAGCATTTCATGTTTCATTTTTCATCTTAGTCCTGCAGATCCTGTCATTAGTTTGTCATCTGTCAAGAGTGATAAAGACATTTGTATGGGAAGCTTATTCGGTCACTGAAATCACGATCCTACTCACTGTCTCTTCTCTGTTACATTGTAAATATAGTTACAAACACAATAACATCAAAGTTCAGGCATAAAAAAAGCAGATGAGGAAAATAACAATTTGTTTGGAATTCGGAAGGGAGGCGTTCTGTACGTTGGTAACACAGCCTCTCGCACACAATAATGAGTCACGCGCCGCTCAGCCCAGGAACCCGCACTGTCCCGCAGTCGCTGTCAGTCAGTCATGGGAGAAGATGAGGCAAGCACTGCATCCCTTTCTAATGACATGAATGATGAATGCCTCCCTCCGTGCCAGAAAGAAAGTACCTGGTTATTTTTTTATCACTCAATCTATTTCATATGGATGGAAATTATATTGGCTTATCAAGAAAACATTTTCTTTTATATGGATTAATGTCGTAGGCTAAGCATGAAAGAAGAAAGTACCGTTTTTTGTGGCGTGACTCCTAGGGTGCCACAAAACTTCTCTGTGCTATTCTCATATGAGTGTAGCTCACTTCCTTTATATCACAACTAGGTAAATACAGGGAAGGGGAAAGGAAGGAGCAGAGGGACAGAGTGAGTGATGAAAAATACAGATAGAGGATGTAAGAAGGGAGAACAAGGAAAAGGAGTGGAGGAAACAGGGAGAGATAGAGAGGATGAAAACAAGGAGAAAGGAGAACAGTGTGGGGAGGGAGGGGCAGAGAGTCAGGTCAGGGCTTGGGTCAGGACATGACCTGACTCTCCCTTCTGCCCCTCCCTCCCCACACCCATCTCATTTCCCCTTCTGTGTGTGTGTGTGTGTGTGTGTGTGTGTGTTCATATAATCTAATGGGGAAGGAGGAAGAGAGTGAGAGATAAGGCTATAGATAAGAGAGTGTGAGAAAGGAGGAAACAAGGGAATGAGTGGAGGAAATGGGATGGGAAAAGAAGAGAGAGAGAGAGAGAGAGAGAGAGAGAGAGAGAGAGAGAGAGAGAGAGAGAGAGAGAGAGAGAGAGAGAGAGAGAGAGAGAGAGAGTAAAGGTGAGGAAAGAGAGAAAAAGATGTGAGTGAGAGGGAAAGAGATTAAAAGAGAAAAACTGTGAGGGAGGGGAAAGGAAAAGAAGAAAGAAATGAGAAGGAGAAAAATATTGGGATGGAGAGGGAGAAGAAAGGAAGGAAGTATGTAGAAGAGAACTAGGGAAAAGCCTATCGCCATTTAACTGTACGAGTACATATTTCTGAGCATTTTAAGCACTGAATTTTTTTTTCTCCAAAATTGTTGTCTTAAAGTTTATGGTGCGCGGTATTTTTTAATTTATTTATTTATTTTTTTTTCGTCTTCGCCTATGCCGCCGGTAGGCCTTCGTAGTGGGGCCTGATGGTCGGCCCCAGCCTGTTGTGGCGCAAGCGTTTATAGTGGCGCCATCTTTTCTTGGCTCATGCTGTCCCCCAGAACTCCTTCTTGATTCACTTGGACAATTTCCTCTAGAGTCCGGGTTGATGGGTGGTCTTCAGGACAACATGTGGGTAGTCTTAGGCTGGAGCATGTTATACGCCGCAAAATACGGTTTATTTCTTTGATATGGATCAGTGTTGTAGGCTAAGCATGGAAGAGGAAAGTATTTACTTTGATATGGATCAATTACGTAGGCTAAGAATGAAAGAAGAAAGTACTGTATTTGATGGCTTATAAGACGCATTTTTTTCCCCAAAAAAATGTCCCTTAAAATCACCCTGTGTCTTATAAGGTCAAGGTTCAGCTTTGGGTCACTGGCTAGTGAAGTTTTAGTGCAGCAATGGCACTTAAATTAAACTGCAAACCTCTTCGCAAACGTAAACAAGGTGGCGATCACTTTTACAGCAACAACGGCAACTCTTTTCTAAAGTAACAGTGTATAACCGTAGTACTTACCTCTACTTCATATAAAACAACACCAGTCAGGAAGAAAATTAAGACTTAATGCTTGCTCCTAAACAAACTTGTGGACGGTTGTGCACCAAACCTGACAACACATGCAAGACACGCTGCGTTTCCTTAGTAGACAGGGATCAGTGAGGTAAAACAGACCTTCATAAAACTGTTTAACTTGTTTGATCCATAAACACAAACAATATATGGATAATATTGACGAGATATTGAGGAGATAGATTATTATTTGATATTTACAAGTACATGTTTCTCCATTTTGCACTTAACTTTTAACATTCTTACTTTACATATGTGTTCATCAAACATTGAAGCACATTCAAGTTTGAAATATGTAGATATAGATATAGATATAGATATATACATATACACAGTAAACCCTCGGTATAACGGACCCGCTAATAACGGATTTCGGATATAACGGACAAGGTCATATGGTCAGAAATCCACGAGGACCGACCGAGAATAGTTTTTGAACCACCCGCTTCCGGTAACTACAATAGCGTCAGCTAGCCACCTCGCCCCCCTGCCTTTATCTGCTGCCCCATTCTTCGGTTACCGTAGTCTTTTTCAGCCCACCTGATGAAATATTTTCCTTCTCATGGTTTCTATTCAAATGAAGAATGTATTTATACCACAAGAAGGTCGTATGCATCAATCCAGGACGTAAATGTATATTGAAAATAGCCAAGTGTTTGTGTGTCGGTACTGACACAGCTTTAGGGGGTAGAGGGGGGTAATCCCCCAGTTAGGTAGGTTAGGGTTAGTTATGTTTGGTTAGTAAATTTATTTGGCAGTCGGTGTGGGGCGCGGAAATATACAGTGCAGGACGGGACATTGCGGCGGTGTGCATGGTACAATTCGCGGGTCGGTGTCGCGAGAAATATCTCCTCACAGAAATAAGTCGCTCTGCTTTCCACCACGCATGCACACTGGGGGAATACACGGCAGGAAAAACACTAATATGTCTGGTTTTGTTCTAGTTTGTCCACTTGTGATCTTTGTGAGCAGTGAGTGAAACATAGGAACAGTAAGCATGTTGAACATCTTTCTCTGCGAGTTATTTTGCGGCTGCAGCTGCGGGCTGCAACGGGTGTACAACAGGCATTGAAAAGTCGATCATTTAATGATATGTAACAGAAACAGTTATTGGATTATTTCGTAACACACCGAAAAAAAGAAAAAAAAGAAAAAAAAAAAGAGGTTTGTCTACCAGTTCGAGATTGGAGCACTTGTAAAATTTTGCCCATTCCCATAACAATACAGCCCCCTCGCAGGACTCCACTGCCAACCTAGCAGCTTCAGTGCCTCGCAGTCCAGCACCAAGTTTGCTATACACCTACAGACAACGTGCACACAACATACACAATAGAAAATATATACCTGCGTTTATTAGGTTCGTTGGTATTAATTTACGTTTTTCATTTTCGCCACTTATAAATGACTTTTATATATATATATATATATATATATATATATATATATATATATATATATATATATATATATATATATATATATATGTGTATATATATGTGTTGTGTGTGTCTTTACACACACACACACACACACACACACACACACACACACACACACACGCGCGCGCGTTTGCATGACATGAATTACCACACCGCCACTTGTGTTGCTGCCGTTGACAACGCTGCTGTCTCTCCCATCTCCATGGCAACTAGTCCCTCCCATCCATCCCTCCCTATCCTCTTCCCCTCCCTCCCACGCTGACAGAGGAGCTTCCATTCGTGCCGAAATACAACTCTGGAAAGCAATTCTTCGAAAATAAAGAGACCTACTACACCTTTATATTGCATGCAGATGCAGTGTCATCCTCCTAAGACACTTGAATGCTTTCTTAATCGATACTGTAATCACGACCTTTTTTTAACACTGCCGCACCATAAGGATAGCTTGCCACAGCCCAGTAGCAGTTTATGGGTTAAGGATTAGTATGAGACAGTTTGAAATTTAAAGTGTTGTCACATTTTGTGGAAATATTTTTAAATGCCTGATGCATACGTATTGGACCGTTGCATACTTATTGGACACCTTACCTTATGGTCCATCAATGAAAATGGACCACATACACAGCCAGAGGAGGCTGGAGAACAGGAACAAGTGTCTCCCAAACATAGATGAAAGTATATTTGTGGGGCAGCAGTCACTCAAAATTTTGTGATATTGAAAAGTTGAATTTTTTTACTGCATAATGATAATACTATAATATTGTAGGCTCACAAATCTAAAGCTGCCATTAATTAAGCCCTAAAGCCCAGGTGGGTCTGACACGCAGGCATTTATGCTCAAACCATCATGTGTTCCACCTTGAATTCATAAAAACTACTGATCCAATACATACATTAAAAGTGTCATTGATTACTTGAATCCTACTTCATCATTATGCAGAAACAACTAGCTTCCTGTGTGTTTTGTTTCATCACAGTGAGGAGAAGTGAAAGGCAGTATTTTTTTCCCTGCTGCTGCCCCAGCTGATCATAGTGTGCTCAAGTGCATGAACACAGTCAGGACTTCTGCTCCTCATGATACTCATATACATTACACTATAGTGACTATTTAGTCTTTTTTTATTTTGTTGTTATAATTATTAATGTTATTAATATTATCATTATTAAAATGTGACCATTTCAGCAAGTGCTCTAGCCAAAGAGACAGTTGAGGAGGATCCACCCAGTCCCTAACCCTAATCTTATGAATTGTAGGGGCTATACTGCCCTTTTATTCAACTCTTATGACACATGATGGAATACAAATATCCTCTTGTAAACATTTTTATTTTGTGTTTTGTTGACGATAGGATATGTGGCTGTTACAAGTGAGTGGTCGAGGCTGTACTTTATGATCTTCTACTTGGTGATGATGGTGGTGATGTCTGTGGTGGTGGCCTTCATCCTGGAGGCCTTCACCTTCCGCATGGAGTACAACCACACAGTACTGCAGGATGCTGATGGAGGTAAGTCATACTCCTTCCTCCATACCTTCCACCCTTCTCTCCCTTCCTATTTTTTCTTTACTTCCTTCCCTTTCATTCCTTCCTTCCTTCATCTCTATCTTCTTTACATCCCTTTCTTTTCCTTCTTTCCTTTTTTTCTTTTCTTTCTTCCTTTTAACCTGCATACCTGCTCTCTTTAATCACATTACTGTTTCATATCCAGCATACAGCATCCATTTCCTTCATAATGAGTAAAAAAAAAAACTCAGCCACTCAAAAAGGACATGTTTGTATGTTTCAGATGAAGACACTATCCGCACTCTTGTCATGCTGAAGAAGGAGGACATATCAATCATCCACGGCAGCTTATCTGACCATCGCACTATTCAGCAGCTTGCATCTGTCTTCCAGAATGAAGTAAGACTTGAGCAGATAGTGTGTGTTTGCCAGTTTATTTGCAGTATTCAAATTAGTACTGGTCATATCATATACATAACTACACATAATGGAAAATTCACCTGATGTGTGGAAATGAATTACAGTCAAGCCATAACATCCATGTATTTAAATAGGTGCAGGGTAGCCCGTGGATATTAGAGTATCTGCAGGTTTTCTTTAACACTTTTGTGGCCAGCCAAAGTGCTCACGGCTCACGGCACACCTCGCCACCACCCCACATATACAAAGCTGTTAAGTCTCCTCTTGGTCTCTTCTCCTCAAGTGTCGTCAATTCCATTCCTCCAATCTGTTCTCATATGGCACTCATTAGCTCTGGTACCATTTGGGTTGCTATCCTCTGTATCCTTTCCAGCTTCCGTATATCTTTTTTTCCTGTGGGGGACCAAACCAATGCTGCATATTCCAATCTTGATCTTATCATTGCTGTTATGATTTTTTCATCATATCCTTATCCATATGATGAAATGCCATTCTAATGTTTTGCAACAAATTATATGTGTCTCCAAATGTTCCATTTATGTGTTTATAAATGGTCAATGTATCTTGAACAATCACTCCAAGGTTCATTTCATTGTTTACTGCATCTATATCTATCTCACCCATCTTATATGTTGCCATGGGTCTGTTCTTACTCTTTCCCATTCTCACTGTATGACATTTCTTTGTATTGAATTCCATATCCCACTGCTTACTCCATTCATGTATTTCATTAAATCATTTTGTAGCCTTTCACAATCTTCTTTTTCCTTTATACTTCTTAGGAGTTTGGCATCATCTGCAAACATACTTATATAGCTTGACACTTTCCTGCATATCATTAATGCATATTAAAACATAAATGGTGTCAGCACCGAGCCCTGTAGCACTCCACTCGTGGCTGTTCTCCACTCTGACTTTTCATCCTCACCACTTCCATTCGCAGCAATCGGAACCCCACTCAGGGGTTGCCCCATTGATATTTGTAAACATGGATATAAAATCTGTGAATGTTAAGGTATAACTTTGTGATTATTATACCCCCAATATGCCTAGTTTTAAATGCAAAAGCAGTGGTGGTGGTGCTAAGAAGTGCCAGGCCATCACAATGGAAACAAAAGTGGACACAAATAATGAAAGCAGAGCAAAGTGAAAAGATGGTGAACATCACCCATTTGTACATCAATCATTATTCTAAACATTTTATTTATAACACGTTTTGTTTACTAGTGTACAGTAAGTATTTTTCCTGCATTCATGTATATGTATACACTGTGGACACTTCAATGTTACTCAATGTTCACACGTACTGTACAATCCTGTGTGTGTATTTATGTTGGACTTACAAACAACTGCCCAGAACCGAATCAGTTTGTAAGTGGAGGAAGATTCTGTATACCCCAGCTCTGTGTTGGCAGTAATAAAGCTAGGCTTGGATTAGGTTTTATTAAATTAAGTTGCTTAGGATCCAGATGGTGATGGTAAGGTTAACTGCAGCAGCCACTATAGAGCCCAAATGTCTGTATTGGCAGGAGGTGACCTACTTTGAAGGGGTGGGACAGCGAACAAAAATAGTGCTGCAGCGAAGAATGTACCGTGATGAGATCCCAGTGTGGCACGCCCAGGCAGACCATGAGTATGCAGACAGCCCAGGCCTCCTTAGCAGTTCTCAGTCTTCAGGGCAGAGACCAGTAGGGCCCATCCTCTCCAGCACCCCAGTCACCCATGACTCACCAGAGGGGACTCCACCATCCTATGTTGGTACGCTCAATCCTAACGGGTCCTTGGAGAGTTAACAGGTACTCAACATGTAGGTTTTGTTAAGTTGTACCTTTTTAAGCTTTGATACACCACACTGGTATGGGACATGTTTACTGAATTGTTTGCTACATTCCAGTTAGGTCAAACATACTCTGTGTATAGCATACATCATCCTGCCAGAGGACTTCCCTTGATAGCAACTTAAGAATGGGTGTGTTGTGAACATGATACTGATCCCCAACTAACACTATAGTATGATATTATTGTATTGCCTCTAATTTTGAAGGGACCAGCAATCGTTGACATAGAGTACAAATTACTGCTTACCCCATGGATATATTTATATACTTGAAAGTTTAACTTTACAATCCATTAATATTGCTTCTTCAGAACAAGGTATATATTTTGATATCTTTCATAGTGTAAAATATGCAGTAATACTAATATTCATATGAATACTGTGATCACTTTGTATTTTGTAAGATTTTATCGTCTGTTACTCCGGGTTAGGAGTGGGTATGGTAGTGCCGGCAATGGGAGTCAGGACTGAAGGAAAGTAGTTTGTCTGGCTTATATATATTTTTTTTTAAATATTTAATGTGCAAGTCACAAGCTGGTGTATGGTTTGAGATGAAAGTTAATAGAATATATTTTATGTAGTTATACATATACATATATTTTTCAGAGCAATACATTGATCTGATTGTTAGCTCAACTGTGGGGTCATTTCTTAACCCCTTCAACATGAGGATGCATATACTGTGTACTTGCGTGCCCCATACCATATCTGACGACGCGCATGCTGTATCCTGGCATGCTTTACCCAATATACGAGTTATTTTATCTTTATATTTATGCTTACATAAATTATCAATTAATTTATGCTTCTTTATGTGCACCATTTAATTCTGCATGTTTTCATATATAATACATGATGATTATGTTGAGTTTATGGCTGAAAACTTGTTATATTCAATAGCAACATTTGAAGTTTGGTGTGCGCGGCGATCATGGGTACAATGTGGAGCTCTGTTTTCGCCCGGCCGTAGTGAGTTTCTTTACGTGTACCATTTAATTCTTCATGTTTTCATATATAATACGTGATGATTATGTTGAGTTTATGGCTGAAAGCTTGTTATATTCAATAGTGACATTTGATATTTGGTGTGCGTGGCAATCCCAGATACGGTGTGGAGCGCTGTTTTGGCCCAGCCATAGTGAGTTTCTTTATGTGCACCATTTAATTCTGCATGTTTTCATATATAATACATGATGATTATGTTGAGTTTATGGCTGAAAACTTGTTAGATTCAATAGCGACATTTGAAATTTGGCGCGCGCGGCGATCTCGGATACGGCGCGGGGCGCTGTTTTCGCCCGGCCGTAGTGAAGGGGTTAAGGATCAGAACTATGTGACAGAACAGGGGGCCAGCTGGCTTCCTGCCAGACCTGTTTGACTATGTATAAATTTTATGATTAAGGCATATATATATATATATATATATATATATATATATATATATATATATATATATATATATATATATATATATATATATATATATATATATATATATATATATATATATATATATATATATATATATATATATATATATATATATATATATATATATATATATATATATATATATATATATATATATATATATATATATATATATATATATATATAGTCATTCCTTTGTTTATGAGCTTAATTCATTCCGGAATTTTGCTTGCAAACCAAAACGTACGCACACAAGTGCTGAAAACACAAAGATTGCACACTAGAGCACAAATGTAAGCGGACGCTAGTTCTTGAGTGCTACCTCTGTGAGTGTACACTGCAGACTGAGACCCCATTCCCATTGTTTTCCACTCAGGGCTCTCGCTTCCCTGTGAACAAAGTGAACCCACGCTCGTGTCTTTGACTTGTACAAACAGGATGCTCATATGCCAAGTCACTGCTCGTAAACCAAGGCATTTTTTTGCTCGTAAATTTAAACACTCGTAAAGCAAGTCTACATGTATATTTTATGGTATATACATCATGCTTCCTATATAATTTTGAATCAAGGATATATATATATATATATATATATATATATATATATATATATATATATATATATATGTATATATCTATATATATATATATATATATATATATATATATATATATATATATGAGAGTATAACCTCAATTTAAAATGATATAAGAAGCAAAAGAATTCATTCTTAATGTATTTTGTTCTAAATCGAGATGTTATTCCAATGTGATCCATTGATGTGGTGCTGAAAAGAGGCACTTATTACTAAAGATATATTTATTGATATACAAAAATGTCAATGAACTGAACAAAGGTCATTATGGCCTTGATAAATATAAGACTGGCATTTAATCCCATTTGAACAAGAAAAACTATATAAATATGATTGAAAGAATATAGAGAAGCAACCAAGATGGTCCCTGGTCTGATGGATCTATTGCACAAAGAATGACTGGAAAAATTGGGGCTTCCATCCTTTGAAAAATGACGAGGTTACATGATTGCAGTATTTAGGGTAGTGATGAGAGTAGACAAAATTGGACAAAATTGATAGAGAAGATCCATTTGTATGGGATAAGAAGGAAATAAGTGGCTATGAAAAAAAAAATAAGGCACTCAAAAAGTATAAAGAAATAGTTTTCAACATATATGCTCTGAGATGTTGAATGGCCTTAATTGACAGAGTTTGACTGACTGAGATACACATCGGACCCCACAGCATAGCTCATTTTCTGCTCATCACGACTAGGTAATTTGAACTAGAAAAATACAAACACCTGCCTGTGATGTAATCAATTAAAGCATGCTCAGCTGACTATCCCGGCAGGCTGAGGTTCAATCCTTGTTCAGCCTAAAAAGATTTACCACTGCAGGAGAGGTTACTGTCCCATCTTGAGCAAGGGGGATAGAGTGTATGGTGTGTGAGGTCCCAATGTTCCCATAGATGCAGCCATAAGCCCAAAACGAGGAGGGTATTTAACTGAGAATCGAAACTCCAGCACGTAATCAGGCCATTGGTGATTGCCCCACACTTCACTGCTCTTGCCCAGACTCAATGAAGGGCCAAGAGGGACTCATTCACCGAGAATCTGACACACCCAATCATTGGCCGTGTTGATGTGTAGCCAATCAGGGGCCAGGAAGGACTCAGTCTCACTTGGCACGACTTTGTTGGTGTCACTGCACATGTTACTGTGTTTATTTTACATTTTCAACACTTTTTTTTTTTCAGTTTTCAATTTGACTGACTTGTCTCACCACCACACAAAGTGTTTTTATTATGCTCCAAATTTAATTCATGCTAACCTGGAGAAGGTAAACTGTGGTCATGCCGGATTTCATATTGGTATGTGTCCCGGGGTAATTGGTTGTTACCTACCACAGGCTCAAAGGCTCAATGGTTCAGAGATCAGTAACACAGCCACACACAGCTGTAGCATATGAAGTGCATATGCTACAGCTGTGTGTGGCTGTATATTATGTGTATTATGTTGGGTGCATATTATGCACCCAACTTTACCTTTAAATAGAAGGTAACTGTGTTGTATAAAAAATGTGTCAGAAATCTATTTTTAAATGAAATCATGTTAAGTCAAGGGTCCACTGTATATATATATATATATATATATATATATATATATATATATATATATATATATATATATATATATATATATATATATATATATATATATATATATATATATACAGTAATCCCCCCTCCATCGCAGGGGTTACGTTCCAGACCCACCTGTGATAAGTGAAAATCCGCGAAATAGAAACTATTTAAATACACCCTAGGCATGTTTTTATAACTTTTACGGTACTTTTAAAAGCATTTTAAGGTCTTTAAACACACTTTTAAAACAATAGAAACACACTGTACACTGTAGGGAGACATGTGGAACTGAGACAGAACAAGGTGAACAGCTTCTCTCCCTGCGAGATGCGAAACAGCGAGATGCTTCTAGAACACAACAGCCAATCAGCGGCTGAGAAAACAATACCGACGGTCTGATTGGCTGAATCGGTACATACGACCATTCTATCGTGACACACGAGATTTAAACTCATAAACAATGCTGCGGAATGCCGCAAAATGTCGGAAATATACACGATATCAAAATCAATAGGTCTTAGAGAAAAAAAACGCGAAATACCGGGATCACGAAAACTGAACCATGATATCACGGGGGTTTACTGTATGTATATGTATGTATGTATGTATATATATATATATATATATATATATATATATATATATATATATATATATATATATATATATATATATATATATATATATATATATATATATATATATACATACATACATACATACATACATACATACATACAGTACCCTCCCGAGCTTTGCACTTGCTTTGTTTTGAAAGTATAGTGCTAAACTCGAGGATCACGAAATTTTGGGGTATTGTAAACACTGAAAAGATGCTTATTTATACCGACCCCTGGAGAAGCTGACTTTTTTTCCCCCTTTGCTCCCTTGTTATCTCAAAATACGTACCTTGGAAAAAGGAAGAAAATGGGAAGAGAGAACATGTCGTGTTGAAGCCGCAGTTGAAGGTGGCTGCCTTATGATTGGCTGACAGTTCTGAAAACACGCTTGTGATTCGTTGGGAGTCTCACTGCCAATGGCCAATATGACACTACTTTTTTAAGGCAGTGCGCGTGACGCCGATGGTAAATAGATGCGACCCGTACGTGTCAGAGCAGCGCGGAACTTGGGGTGATAATGCACGAAAGTCGGGATGGTAAGAATTTAGGACTAAGCGTGAAACTCGAGGATCGCGAAACTCAGATAGCGCGAAACTGGGGAGGGTACAGTATATACAGTAAAACCCCGATTATCCGAAATGGAAGGGGGGAAGCCTCTTTCGGATAAGCCGATTTTTCGGATAATCCGGATTTATGGCCGCCATTTTGATCGCCGCCGACTGATGATGTAAACAATGAAACCAAACAAACACACGCTACGCTAAACAAAGTAGTACGCTTAAAACATGTGATGTAAATGTTTTATTGTATGTTTGTCTGTGTGTCTCCTTGTCTGGACCAGTGTATGTTGATACTTGTGAGCGTTGCAGATCTGAATTGTGAATGTTGCAGAGTGCGATTGTGAATGGTTGTGCAAGCTTGCAAGTGTGACCTTGATGCATCGTGCAGGTGGAGACACAGTATGATGACTCATATTATCGCGCAACTCGTATGTTGGAAGGGGAATGTGGCATGGAGTGGAGAGGGGAGTCGTGTTTGTGTCGTTGTCTTGAGAGTACGGTGTGAGAGTAGTCGTGCAGTAGTTTGTTCGTTCGCCGCACCTACGTCCTTGCTGGGGCGAAGGTGCGGACATGGTGTTGTTGAGAGTTTGTTTAATGTTTTTTGTCTAATACATTGATCTATTCGTTACAAGCTATTTCGGCAATACGTATTAGAAAGCATATTCATTTTAACTGTTCTTATCAATTTTAAATGTGTTAATATAGTACATATGTAGTTACTTTTATTTATTTTTGATGTTTTATAACGTTTTAGTATAGAAAAAAAAAAATTTTTTAATTGCATTATCCAGATCAATTTCAGATAATCCGGTTTTTCGGATAATCCGCTTTCGGATAATCGGGGTTTTACTGTATATATATATATATATAGAGAGAGAGAGAGAGAGAGAGAGAGAGAGAGAGAGAGAGAGAGACTGTAAGGCACTGAGGCTGCCAGGTTGGCAGTGGGGCTCTGCGGGGTGGGGGCGTATTGTTATAGGCATGGGTAAAATTTTACAAGTGCACCGATCTCACACTTGCAGAAGAAACTTTTTATTTTTTGGTAGTTTTTGGGGTTATGAAATAATCTGTTAACTGTTTCTGTCACAAATCATTAAACAAGTAACTTTAATGCCTGTGTTACACCCGCCGCAGCCCGTAGCTACAGCCACAAAATAACTCGCAGAGAGAGATGTTCAACTTGCTTACAGTTTATACATTTCACTCACCGCTCACAAAGATCACAAGTGGACAAACTAGAACAAAACCAGGCAAATTAATGTTTTCCTGCCGTATATTCCCACAGTGCGCATGCGTGATGGACATCAGAGTGACTTACTCTGCAAGGAGGTATTTCTTGAAACACCAACCCGCGAATTGGACCATGCACGCTGCCTCCATGTCCTGTCCTGCGCTGCGTATTTCCACGCCCCACCACATGCCGAATAAATTAACTAACCAAACCTAACTTAACCTAACCTAACTAACTGGGGGCCTAGCCCCCCTCAACCCCCTTAATTTGTGTCAGTACCGACACTCACAAACACTTGGGTATTTCCTATTACATTTACATCCTGGATTAATGCATAAAACTTTCTTGTGGTATAAATACGTTCTTCATTTGAATGGAGACTACGAAGAGGAAAATACTTCATCAGGTGAGCTAAAAAAGACTACGGTAACCGAAGGATGGGGCAGCAGATAAAGGGATGGGGGTCAGGTGGCCAGCAGAAGCTATTGTAGTTACCAGGGGCAGGTGGTTCAAAAACTATTCTCAGTGGGCCCCTGTGGATTTCTGACCATCTGACCCTGTCCGTTATAAGCGGGTCTGTTAATCTGAGGGTTTACTGTGTGTGTGTATATATATATATATATATATATATATATATATATATATATATATATATATATATATATATATATATATATATATATATATATATATATATATATATATATATATATATATATATATATATATATATATATATATATATATATATATATATATATATATATATAGCTACTGATGTATGTAGTGAAATCAATTGCTGCTTTATCACAGATTTTTGTGTATAAAACTTTTCCAAATTAGTGCTTGAATTGATTGTGTGTATAATATTAGAAAGTTCCTTAAAGTTGTGATAGTCTTTTACCAAAGTTATATATACATATATATTAAAGCAATTGTATAAACTGTAAAAATAAATTGTTCATTGATAGGAATTGTGGCAATATGTATTTTATTATATGACTGACCCTCTGGCTGCCATCTCTCTCTGAATCCCACCTCCTGTTTTGAAGGTAGGGGCAGTAGAGTAACACAGTATTATTTAATTTGAAGTTGAACTACTGGGTCCTCAACTCTTTGATAATAATAATAATAATAATAATAATAATAATATAGGGTTTACTGAGGTTTGGCAGCTGTAAGGCTGAAAATATACAATTTACAGATACATTTGAATGCAAATTCGTAATAAAAAAAAGTACAAAAAGGGGAATGGGAGTCTGACAAATCTGTGGGAGGGTTGGGGATGGTGCTTGGGGTGTGTGTGTGTGTGTGTGGTGGTGGGGGGGAGGTTGAGTGCAGTGTGGTGGTGCCAGGAGAGGGGCAAGGGCGGTCTTCAGGTCAGTTGCTGGGTCAGGTGACAGCTGATGGTGGGATGCAGGTGGAGTGGTATCAAGAGGTCACTCAGGTTACCAGCTTAGCGTTGAGGTGCTAAGTGTTTGGCTGGCGAGCCAAAGGAGATGGTGGTTGCTGCCCAGCTGGTGTTTCTGTGGGAACAACCACACAGCCAAGATGGGGGTGGCGTGCATCTTGTTTAACCTGAGTGACAGAGCTCCAACACTGTACTGTCACCTGAGCTGACCTTCCCCAGCAGCAGGGCAGGCAGGCTGGGTTATTTTGGGGCCTGGGAGTGTCCATGGTGATGGTGATGACAGGCATCAGCGACACATTCCACCTTCCCAACCCTTAGCAACACCACTAAACCCCTATTCACACTGTGCCGACTCTGGGCCACAACAACCCACGACTCTAAGGTACATGAGGTCTTGGATGTTAATGTGAAAGGGTTGCACATATCCTGAAAGAGGTCTAGAAACGGTTGCCTGATGCTGAGCAGATGTCGGGAGGGGAGTGTGTGGTTGTAAGGGTTAGTGCGAAAAAATATTCCATTCTAAACTCCCTCGACAAGAGTCATCAAGGATCTGGACCAACAGTCATTTCTGGTTGAGGTCCGAGGGAGGTCGGGGACAATCATCAAGGCAGTCCCCGACAATCTTGGCTTGTCCTGAGACAGTTGTGATGACTGTCGGGGCCATTTTTAAAATTTTGACAGTTTCATGTCAGCACATTTGTCAGTGCCGACTACTTAAGAATAATTAATGAGGGACTGTCGTGATGACTGTCTTCGTCTAATGAAGGATGTTCGTGACGACTGTCGGCTCAGAAATATTGGCTAACACATTATCGGGATGCTGGCAGCATGGAACAAGACTAAATATTTTTAGACGGCGACCGTCCGCCAACCACTTGGCAGTGTTGGCCAGCTAATTTTTCTTGCTGGATGTGGAGTCCTCTTGCTCCATTTCGGCCATTTAAAATATTAAAATGTCCTGTGGGGCAACCAGGGGCAAACCCAAATGCGTCGCTTCAGCCTTTTCTTCTTGCCCATTGTCCTACGGTCCTCAACAGACTTCACTGTGTCCATCAGGAGATTTATATTTTCATTTTGCAATCACATGCACAGCAACAACTTTGAGTATGATTACGTGTTAATGGCACAAATTTTGGAGCCATCACAGCACACGTACATTCCTGCTGCCTCTCTTTCAGGCTGAATGATGCAACAGAAAGTCACGGCCCATTATTATATACCTCAGGACCCATGAAAAGGAGAGTGCTGGCGTAGTAGTATTTTTCATGCAATCATTGTTACTGGGTATTTTTGGTTACAAAATAAACCTTTTCATGACAACTGGCATCCAGCCCTGACTCCTGCTGTCTACTTGAGAGAAAAATCTCCCATTTCACGAAAGCCTAAAATAAACATCAGACAATTTGCATCTAAACTGTATTAATATAAAAGAGTTTATTTATGAAGTATGAAGTCTGTGTTTACCATGGAAAACAAATATTTGTGTGTGAGTGTGGATGCCTTTTTTGTTCGTTGGTGCCTATAGATCTTGTATCCGTTGTCCTGTGCTACTGGATAGCTGGTTGCAGCATGAATTTATACTTACTTTTTCTTTCTTTTAATTAATAATTAATCGGTGGCTGTATTTTATATGTTGTCGCCAATAGCTTCTGTCTTCTGCATCCTCTTCCTTCAGACACAACTGCCTCATGTCTCTCAAATTCATCTCTCCACCTGTTGACCCTGTCTTCCTCTCATTCTCCTTCCCTCCACCTGACTCCTCCATGTCATCTTTACATGGTTAACCTCCTCCATCCTGGTCACATGGCCATACCACCTCAAGCATGCCTCTCTTGCTTTCTCCATAATTGACACTTAACCCTCTCGCGCACGATGACGCGTTTAGCGTCATCAAAGGGTAAAAGGTCCTGGCGCACAATGACACGAAACGCGTCATAAAAGTTAAAAAATTATTAAAACTTAAGTTTTCTGTGAAAGTGCATCAAATATGGGAGCTCCATTTGTTGGGATAAGTTTCTTAATGGTAACATATGGCAACCTTTCTAAGAAGCGTAGATGAGGAGCTTTGAGCGATTTTTAACTGTTAGCCTACTCTGACGGGAAAGGAAAAGAATACAGTTTTCTCGGGGTAACTCGGGAACTAATAGGTGTATGTTGAGGATACCATAAGAATCCTCACTAAATTCAGCTTCGAAACATATATTCGGCTAAAAAAGTTGGCCCACAAAATTTCGAGCTAGCGAGTGGGGAAGAGTTGGTACTTAGGATTTATTGTCTACAATACTTTATACGGAGACTTGAAACAAGTTTGTATTGTTTATACATATATATTTTCCTCTATTTTTATTTGTGCATGTTCTAGTACAAGTCTTTATGAAGCCATTGATACCAAATTTATTGGGGTACGATATATCTGTGAGGGTAAAATACGTCCGGGAATGTGGAGTATCGCGGCGGCAAAAAAAGGCCAGTCGGGCTTTAGAAATGCATGATGAGTGAAACAGAAACTTATTGGAAACATACGGTGCGCGAGAGGGTTAACTTCTGCCTCCATTCTGATGTCGTTACTCCTTCCTCTCAGTGACACTCCCATCAGCCATCGCAGCATTCTCATCTCTGTCCTTTCCTCCTCATTCCTCATTGCCCAGGCTTCTGTCCCATACAGCAGCACTGATCTTACTATAGCTGTATGAATTTTTACTTGTATCT
The DNA here is from genome assembly GCF_024679095.1 of Eriocheir sinensis. NCBI lineage: Eukaryota > Metazoa > Arthropoda > Malacostraca > Decapoda > Varunidae > Eriocheir > Eriocheir sinensis. Next base: position 2,758,398 of record NC_066530.1, on the reverse strand, counting down.
TTAGTGGCATCTTTTTGTTGTAAATCACACTGCTGACTTCTCTCCATTTTTCCCATCCTGCTCTTACTTCTCACTTCCAATTCTGTTCTTCCTGTGCAGTCCACCATCACTTCAAGATACTTGAATTTATCTACCTTGATTATCCGTCTTCCATGTCTATCCTTTATTGCAATTTGCTCTCCTCCTTTCTTACTGCTAACTATCGTTTCTGCCTTCCTCTCATTTACTTTCAGGCCTCCCGTCTCCAAGCACTCCTGCCACTCTGATATTCTTCTTTGTAGGTCTTCTCCTAAGCATGCCATTAACACCAGGTTGTCTACCATCGCAACATTCTCATCTCAGGCTAATCCCAGGTATCTTCTCTTGCAGTCATCTTGCTTAGATCATTCATTACCACTACAAACAGGAACAGACTAAGTGCTGATCCTTGATGTAACTCCACCTCGATTCCACACTCTTCTGTCACCATATATTGTGTTCACTACTGTTCTTGACTCTGTACATATCCTTCACTACATCAATGAGTCTCCCAGGCATTCCTCTCCATCTTAGACACCAGAGCACCACCTCCCTTGGTATTCTGCTGTATGCATGAGTCATACACCCTATGTCAAATATTGCCTGAGGTACACTGTTTGGAGGATTGCCACATGTCAAGCCATACTGACCCTGCAACACTAAACATGTTTGGACATAAATGGCAGTACTAAAGCACACAGGTTAAAGATTTAAGTCTCTGTCCACCTACACAGATATCGACAAAGTCATATACTGGTGCTGAGTGAGTTCATAACACCATGAGCCAGGCTAATCCATTTAGTGACTTCCTGGCAAGACCCACCATTGCTATGCACTATGCTACCAAGGTATGTGAAACTTCTGGTAACCTCGACATCCTCACCACATACAATAATAATAATAATGATAATAAAATGGATATTATATAAGAGGCCTGTGCATAGCACCACACAGCAATTACTTACATTTTTCAATAAAGTCTTGGCTTAGTGTGTAGTGCTGCATCTGCTCATGCCCTAATTTTTTTTTTTATCATTATTTTTTTTTTTACATCCCCGCCTATAGCGCCGGTAGGCTTTCTTCAGGGGCCAGATGGTTGGCCCAAGCCCGTCATGGCACAGGCAATTTCTTTTATAGTGGCGCCAGTTATGATTGGCTCATGCTGCCCCCCGGAACTCATTCTTGATTCACTGGACGGTTTCTTCTAGAGTCCGGGTTGATGGGTGGTCTTCTGGACAGCATGTGGGTAGTCTTAGGCCACTCAGTGGTGACTGAAAAATCCCAGGTGGCAGCCTAGGGATTCGAAATGATGTTGTCCATGGCGTGGTGAATGTGAGCCCAACACGCTAACCACTCAACCACTGCCTACCTGTTAAGACACCACGTCTCCATTTTTTTACTGAATGCAGTTCTGTGTTGTTGGGATTACTCCGGTTGAAAAGCATATGATGCTGGGCAGGTTGAAGCATACCTTAGGCTTCATATCTCCTTAATGCAGTGTATATCCCAACCAAAATGCATGAACTTGAGGAGATGTTCTATCCCAAGCTCGACTCTGTAGCCGACCAATGCCCCCTGCATAACACACTCATTGTCATGGATGACTTCAATGCATGTGCTGGCACAGAGGGAGCTGGCTATGAGTTATGTGTTGGTCTCCATGACTCTGGCACCAGAAAGGTAAACAGTTCTTTCTTTTTGAACTTTGTTAAGTCCAGAAGGCAGAGCATTGTTAGTTCCTGGTTCCGCAGACATGAGGCTTTCCACTGAACTTGGTATAGCATTGGTGGTAGTATGACAAAGGAGATCGAGGACATCCTTGTTAGTACTTGTTGGAGGATCCTCCAGAACTATAGGGCTTTCCTGTGTTGAGTTTTGTGTGACCGACCAGACTTTTTACAAAACTGAGGATACACATCAGGTCCAAGAAATTCTCAAGATGCAACCCTCCAGCATTCCATCTTGAAAAACTGAAGGACCAGGCATGTGCTTAGGAGTATGCAGTTGGGAAGGCAGTGGCTGAGTGGACAGCGTGATGGTGCCACATCCAGGACAAAGTGGGTTCACACCCCGCCTCATGCCACATGTGGGGATTTTTCAGCCCCCGCTGAGTGGCCTAAGGCTGCTGGCACACGAGCGATTCGTGGTCGCCACGTTGTGACAACACGAGTTGCTACCAAGGAGTGCACTGGAGAGCCTCCAAAGTTTAGAAGTGAAGTTGCCTCAAGGGACCCATTGGAGAATATAGAGGAGAGTTGTGCTGCCAGGCTGGCTGGGAACTCAGAGCAATACAGGACTAGAACTCTTCTGAGAAGGGATAAGGAGAGATATGTCAGAGTTCTGACCGTGGATGTCAAGGGTTGTCTAAATGCAAATGACTTGACTTCCGAGCTCTGAAAAAGCTCCGTTCCAAGTCTACTTCTCAGATGAATACTATCCAAACGTCTGATGGTTACATAGTACGTATCAGATGCAACTGTGTACCGGGCTCGTTGGACCAAGTACTTTGGGCAGTTGCACACAGCTTAGCCCCCAAGGGAACACCTCCCTCTGGCTGGGTTGCAGATGGTGGCTGCTGATCCAACAGTAGGCTGTGAGGAAGCTGAAGTGTGGAAATGCAGCTGGGGTGTGTAATATCACTGTGGAGATGCTGAAAGCCGGGAGTGAAGCCATGATCCATGGGTTGCATGTGGTGCTGTCTGCCATATGGCAGTCCGGTGCCATTCGTCTTGACTGGAAGAGGGGGCTGGTTGTCCCTATCTGGGAGGGGAAAGGGCAACGACAGGACTGCAATAACTACTATTAGTATTACATGAACTACTCATGTGCTAGGCAAGGTCTCACTCATCTGCTGATGATGCAAATTTTATCTCATCTGCTAAAGTTTCATAGACCTGAGCAATACCGGTTTATGCCCTAGTATTTTGCATCCTTAAGGAACTTTGACCCGAGTTTCAACAAGGGCCATTTGCACCCTATGTTGATTTCAAGAAGGCATTTGACTCAAGGGTTTGTGAGGTACTCTTGAGGCATTCTGCAGATCTGTGGGATTCTTGAAAGGATTACTGGCCTGATGACTTGCCTTACTCAGGGACTGAGAGTGATGTGAAGTGTAGGGGAGGCATTTCTGGCTTCTTCCCTGTTATTCAGGTGTGAGGCAGGGGTGTGTCCTTACTTCATCACTTTTCAACACTTGTATGGACTGGGTATAAGACAAAGTTGATCAAAGTCGTTGTGTATGGAGCAACTGTTGGTGACATGTCAAGGTCACTGACCTTGCTTTTGCTACTGATGCTGTACTTTTCATTGAATCGCTGGAGGTCCTGGTGATGGCTGTCGAAGTGCTGCATGAGGAGGCACAGCCCCTCGAACTGAAGGTCTACTGGGTCAAAACCAAGGTCCAGTCATGTGAAATCTTGCTAGATGACACAGTTCAGTCTACTGATGTGTATGTTGAGGATATCGAGGTCACTTTGCTTGTGTAGGATCACCTCAAAGAGCTGCTGAGGGAATATTGTGAGGGAGATGTTGTGTAGGACACCATTTTTGTTCTGTTCAGCTAATCCACTGTTCTGTTTGACTCATCCCCTCGCCAACTTGTCAACTGAATGCAGGTGTGTGCTGTTGCCCCTGTTGCCTCACTCAGCCCTGTTAACCCTGAGGACTTTACTGCCTTTAATGATCATGACCTGCTGCAGTCATGTGTTCGGTTCACTTGTAGCCACACAACTTCCCATAGGTGAGGGCAGGGTGAGCCACATTGGACAGTAAATCAGCTGGGCACAACAAAATGCTATCCCACACAGCAGCTCCTTTGCAGTACTCCCACAGCAGCTCTTGTAGACCTTTTATCGAAAGCAGCAATCACAGTTGAATGAAACATTCATGGAAGATAAGAAGACGTAGCAGAAGTGACACTGCCCACATTCATAACTATGCCCTCTGCTTTGTTCACAAACCACCCCCACCCCACCTGCACAGAACCCCAAACAATGGCTCAGCAGATGTTGCTGTCTTGACAACTTGTTAGTGCTGTTGTGTAATGTTGCACTATATTCTATTTCTAATGGGTCAACTGAATGCATGGCTTCTGCAATGTGAAGAGTGAGTTACTGAGCAAGGCTGCTGCATGTCAGGTTGGCTGCCGTGGGGGAGGGGGGGAGGTGATGATGATGAGGGTAATGGTGCAGGGTCTCAGTAAGCTGATCCACTCCCAACTCCGAACTTCTGTATTCACTAGAGCACAATCACAGCATATAATGGTAAGTTTTTGTTGCCTTTCTCATTAGCAGTTATATTTATATTTAAATGTAGGTTTAATTGTTAAAAGCAGGTGGAATATCACAAAACAGAGCAACTTCCAGAAAGTTCCAGTCTGTTCTTATTTTTTACTATTTGAAGTTTGGCTCTAAACTAGCAGTTTCAGAAGTACATAGTGACAATTTTTAGTCTTTTATTATTGCCAGACAAGGGGCCCCACTGTATATGGTTACAATTACCACAAAGCTGGACATGAAGTATTTCACATGGCAGGGCAGCTGTTTGTCTTTCAGTGGTAGGGGATGTTGTCAATTTGTAGAGATCGTTTCAATTATCATATCAGGAAAAAATACCCTGAAAAAATAACCTGTTCTATAAGACATCTAAATAAAAAATTATTAAAAGTACATTTTTGACAACATTGAGTTTTCATAATTGAGTTCAGCTTTCTAGGATTCTAATTGTTTAATTGAAATAATATCAGTAAATTGATGAACACACCCTATGTATTTCTTTTAAAGCTGTTGTTTCTGTACTATAGAGTGGCTTAATTTTACCAGACAAGATGTCCTCTTTAACTCAAGTGGATGGTAGATTACACTACTGCAGATGTGATAATTATGGTTGTTGTGATATAAAAAAAACACATTTCATTGAGCATGCTTCAGCTTCTTTATTATGGCAATTTTCATACAATTTTGCATGCTATATATATCCTATGCAGTCCTATACAAAGACTTTGTAGCGGTGCTTCTCAAAAATTTATCTGAAGTGCCTTTTCAAAAAAAACAAGTATTCAAGAATTTAAATTATGCATATTGTATTCAACAATCACCTAAATATACATTTTCCCTTATTTCTGTTCCTCCTGTAGCCCAGTCCTGCTGTAAGCCAATACAGTGGACAAAATATTAACATTATAAAATAAAATGGGATTCACACAATATTCATACCAAGGCAAACCACTTTCACACAAATATTCTGCACAAGTGTCTCCCACAGTGTTAAGACATGAATAACTCTTTGTAGCTGTAATCATAATACTTCAACCCAAACATAGATAACATCGTCACTAACATTAACATGTTCAGATTTGTCATCAACTTTTCTCACAGTCAAACTAGAAAATCAAACTTCTGCAAACTTTAGTGACAAGTTATGATATTTTATCACTGTGATCACAATTGCAAACTAATAAAATGAGTGAAAGTCAGGACTGCTGCCAAGAACTTTGTCAGGATTCAGTGTTCTGTCAATTTGCTGTGAAACACTTGCTTCAGCCACTGCCAGACAAAGATTTCCCGCTGGCAGTAGCAGAAGAAAACAGCGTATAGTAGCCGGGAGCAAAAAACAGGAGACAACACAGTTGCCATGGTGAGGGGATATCACGTTTTCTTTGCTAGAAGGCTGTTTTTAAACATGTCATTGAATTTTTGGTTTTCCCTCTTGAGTTCCTGATCCACAGCCACCATCAGCTTTCTCACTGCCATGTCTGTGAAAAAGAGAATCAAGCAAATTCTTAGTTATTTGTTTAAGAAGGTGAAATTCCAGAATTATTATTCTTAAATTTCATAGCTATGGCATTTGTAGTATACATCCGGTGAAGATTAGTTTGTCAGGTGTATCTACTATCTGTACTTTGCTTATAAAGAGACTTGACTGGCTTATAACTGCATTCTTACTATATTCACAATATCAAATAAAATTTTGTTCTAGTCATGTATAAAATTCTAAAAATGAGTACTGTAGGTACTATCTAATTCGATCTTGGACTTGGAGACAAATCTGTTTAAGTAAGCTTGGTGCTGAAGGGACAGCAGCTTGAGATAGCCAGTCTAGGAACTGGCCTGTCCACACTTCATTATTGTTACCTCTGTACTCTGAGGGTCACCTATAATGTGCAATACTAACTTTGTTAGTTTATCAATGGGCAGTAGAATAGTAATGGCTCAGGTGTGTTGGAAAGAGTTCAAATTGACAAAATAAATAAGATAATGCAAGTATGAGTGACTATAATAAATGATGAGGTTGTAAATTTTGTACAATTTTCTATTCATGCATATTTGTTCATGGAATTATCAAGATAATGTGACAGAGAAAGACATTTAGCCATCAACAGGTTTTATCAAAAGTGCTCTGTCTTGTGAAAGTGTGACTTTAAACATTATGAGTATTTAACAGGTTCCACATCTGCATTACATAATTATAACTCTTAGGACGTATTAATAAGCCGTATTTCAAAAATTTAGTTTTTAAAAAAATTGCTTCTTGTGGGCTATGATTCTAAAACAGTTACCAAGGAAAGGCAGCAGGATAAACACCTACCTTGACCCTCAGCTATCTGGTTGGCTGCCTTTAAGGCATCCTTAGCAGCATCAAAGTTCCGCAGGTTGTGGTGTGCCAGACCAAGGCGATACCAGCCTTTCACATTGTTCGGCTGTAGCTCTGTCACCTCCTGGCAACACTCAACCACCCGCTCATACTTCACTGGCTCCAATTTCAACAGGCATGCTGGGGTATAAAGGGAGGGAATAGTGGTAAAAAGATGTTTTCTTAACATGATGGAACACCATAATACTGCCTCTAAACTTATTTCCAATAAGCTTAAATCAGTCTGGAGTAGCCTTCATTGTTTTTCACCAAGCTGACTGGGGAATGATGAGTGTCATTAGTGAAATGCAGATGATTCTTTCCATGATGTAGCACAGTAATATCACCTCTCAATCTATTCCAAATGATACTGTATTAGTTCAAATTCCATAATAGGAATGATTTTTCTGTGATTTCAAGGCTTCACCTTATGCAGTGCCTCATGAGCCATCACCAGTAACTCCAGTGACTCAGCAAGGACTTCTGCAGGGTGTCAGCACAGAAGCACAGTTTTTAAGGACAATAGGAGGCACTCCATCAGGTTCATGAGCCATTTGAGGATTGAGGCCAGAGGGAATAGAACACATCATTCTTAAGATTTTAATAAGAGGCATAGTGGAGTCAGAAGGGGGATCGGTATAAGGAATGTGCCCTGAATCATCCAATGGAATTTTTAGAGCAGAGGGATCAGCTTTAGAGATAGATGTGACAGCTGTGCAGCCATTGGGACTAAGGAGAGGTGGGAAAGATGAACAAGTGAAATTGTTAGAGATATTTCTGGCTAGGTGCCAGAAGTCTCTGGAAAAATTAGAGAAAGCAAGGTTGTAACACACTCTATTTATGAAAGAATATTTTGGCAAGTTGAAGAATAGACTGGTATGATTCTAGGCAGATATGTAAAGATCATGATTAGTAGGAGTATGAAAGCTCAGGTACCTTTTGTGAGCAGCCTCCCTAACTTTGACATCATGGGAACAAGCGTGATTGAAACAGGGCATTATAGCATGAGGAGTAAAGAAAGCATGTGGAATGTGTGCCTCCATTCCAGAGACAATCACATCAGTAATGCGTTAGGAACACACAGCGGGGTCTCTGTCCTGGAAGCAGTAATCATTCCACGGGAAACTGGAAAAGTACATCCTCAGGTCATCCCACCAAGCTGATGCAAAATGCCAGAAGCACCACCTATTCAGTGGGTCCATTGGTTGTACAGGAGTGAGAGGACACAATGAAGAAATAAGGTTGTGATCGGAGGAGTCTAGAATAAGCTGAAGGATTAGAGGTTATGAAGAGGTCTAGAATGTAAAGCATGTCTCCAAGCTATTTACCTAGTTGTGCTGTCTAGGAAATGCGCTACGTTTGTGTGGTCCCGTCTCTGAGTCTCAATTGGTCAAACTTTGCTTTAAGCTCGTTTATGTTTCTGGATTGAACAACATCTTTGTCTAGGCTGTTCCACTGGTCAATGCATCTATTGGGGAAGCTGTATTTCTTTATATCTTTCAAGCATCTTGTCTTTCTCAGCTTCCTTTCATGTCCTCTAGTTGCTCTCCCATCCCATACAAACAGATCCTCTCAATCGATTTTATCTATTCCCTTCATCACCCTGAAAACTGCAATCCTATCACCTCTCTCTTCTTTCTTTTAGGGATGGTAGCCACAACTTTTCCAGTCTTTCTTGGTACGTTAAGTTCGCCAGGCTAGGGACCACCTTGGTGGCTACTCTTTGGATTCTTTCAATCTTGTGTATGTGCTTCTTTTTGTGTGGGGACCATATTACTGCTGCATATTCTAATCTTGGATGAATCATGGCTACTATCAGTTTCTTTATTATCTCTTCATCCATGTAGTGAAACCCCACTCTTATATTCGTCAACAGCTTGTACATTACTCCAACAATCCTGTTAATGTGTTTTTCTGGTGACAAATTGTCCTGGACCAGCACTCCCGGGTCTTTTTCCCCTTTTGCCTTATGGATATTTTCCTTTCCCATCGAGTAGTCCCATGTCGGCCTTTTTGTACTGGTGCCCATTTCTAATACATTGCTTTTCTTTGCATTAAATTTAATTTCCCACTCCTGGCTCCATTCAAAAATTCTGTCAAGATCTTCCTGCAGCCCTTTGCAATCCTCCTCTGTTTTTATTTATTTCATGATTTTTGCATCATCTGCAAACAGGCTGGCATAACTGTTTGTCCCTTCCACCATGTTATTGATGTAAATAAAAAACATTGCTGGTGCCAATACTGAGCCCTGTGGAACTCCACTTGTTACTGCCCTCCACCCTGACATGCTGTCTTTTATTACTGTCCTCATCTGTCGTTCTCTCGCCAACTCCAGGAGGCTCCCTTTTAGGCCTCCTATATGCTCTAACTTCCACAGTAATCGCTTGTGTGATACCTTGTCAGGGATATGTGTAGCATGCTGAACCAGCTACTCTAAATCATTGAGGAGACCAAATTGTAAGCTTGTTGACCAAGCTGGTCAGTAAAAGAGGATGAATGCTAAAGCTGGTGGTGAACATTGAAATTACCTAAGATGGAGATTTCAGGGAGGGGAGAGTGAGTCAATATGTGCTCCACAGCAGAATTTAAAGTCAAATAATTTTACATCGTTGGCCTTTGGCCCCGTAGTTGGTAGAGTTAAGTTAGATACACAGCACAGATGTATATAGTAAAGGAATGACAATTAGTCTAAGTCAGATGGTGGAAAACTTTAAAGAATCAAGGTTGTGGGCATGAGAGCAAATGATATTGTGTACATAGATACAACATTCAGCTATGGATTGAAATTTTGAATGGAGACAGGAGGAGGGAACAGGGTAGAGATTACTGTCATTAGCCTCAGAAATCTGTGTTTTGGTTAAGAAGAGAAGGTGAGGTTTAGAGGAGTTGGGATGGTGTTCCACAGAATGGAAATTAGAGCAAAGACCATTAATGTTGAGATTTAGAGGAGGTGGGATGGTGTTCCACAGAATGGAAATTAGTGTGAAGACTGCTAATGTTGCAGAGCGTGATGAAGAAAAAGTTGGAAGAGCTATCAAGACACCAACTGGGTCTGCACACAAAAGTGGAGTCTGTGTTCCCCCCCAAATAGGGCCTCCAAACCAGTTTGTAATTTCACATTAAGAATTTTGATAAATTTGAGGAAGTGGCATGCTGTGTGTATATGTAGTATGGTGTGGAAAGTAAGAGAGTTTATCTGGAGAGTATGCCGAACTACTCTCTGGTGTTAATAGACAATAGGGAAATGGAAAGTGAGAACATGGGAAGGGTGTTTGATAGGCTTGCAGCACCCTCTCACCTCCCATATATACTTCACTGGGAGTGGCTTATGCCCGTTTCAGTAGGTGTCTACCCGCTAGATAGGCTGCATGTATCCCCTTTCAAAAGTCATGTCAGTGCTCCACCACCAGGTAAAGCATTAGGATACAGGCAATATTCATAAAGTAGCAGCAGTTTATTGGGAATTCACCCACTGAGTAAAAGAGTTTAAGAGAAGGGTTCTATATAAGGATTTAGCATGCACTTTTCCTGCTGACCTGCTATGTTGTTGTGTAGGTCAGCAGAGAGTGAGTCCACTTCAGCTTTGGCCTCCTTGGTGATGGTTGGTGGAGGTTCGGTGGGGACCAGCAGCTTGTTGGGGTTGAGGTCTTGGTTGATGCCCTTGAGGTATAGCAATCCACTGAGGGTCAAGGCAATGCCACTTAGGGTATGTTTGCCAAACTGTATGCACCATTCCAATTAGTACTCATATAAAAAAACTACTTTGAGAAACAGCGCTCAAGCGTTAACATGAAATAGATGAAATAATGTTTGAATATCATGCTTTTATTTTTACAACATTTCATTTTTATAACCAAGCTCAGTTATTCAGTGTTTACAACCAAGTTATTTTTTTTTTAGCTCATGAGCACTTATTAGAAATGGTGTGTACTATTTGGTGAGCAGTTATTCAAAAGAGCTTATCATAATGGCCTACAGGTCAGACTCTCATATATACAGTAAAACATCAACTAACTGACCCCCCGGTATCTGTAAACCCCAAGCATCCAGCAAAAATCTGGGCGGTCAAAGATGGGAAAAAAATTCAAGAAAAATCGTTGAAAAATTACGAATGTCTGACCGGCGTAAGATTTGAAATGCCAGCACTGCACCTCCACCACCTTCACAGTAGGATTTTTCTGTGTACAGGGCAATCCTACTACTGCAGCCATTAGCCATGGTGCTGTGTAGTGTTGCCAGTGGTCTATTAGCAGGCATGGGATTGCCTTTGTGGTGGCAGTGCTGGTGGTGTCGGCAAGTTTTGCCAAGATGGTGGTGTTGGTCGGGCACCCAAGCTGAGACCAAGATCGAGTCACTCTGAGCCGTTACTGGGGGGGGGATGTATGGTCACCTGGATGTATGGGTGTCGTAGTTAACCCCTTCACTCCGGTGACATCAGCGTCCAACGGCGTCACCGTTAGTCCTCTTCTAAACCTCTTAAGAGGAAACGGAAGAGGATTAAGAGGAATTGAGAGGAGGATTGAGAGGTTTAGAAGAGGATTAATCCTCTTCCATTTCCTCTTGACCCTTTCCATACTGTGACGCCGACATCTGCGTCACGGATGGAGAGGGTTAAGAATGTGACCAGCATCACCTCTCCACCATCTTTTTACTTTCTACAAATTTGTTCAGCTATGATTGCTTTTTCCAGTAAAGGGTCACCTGTAAGCGTTTAGGATCTGTTTGTGGAACGCCATCTTTGTTGCACTCAGCTGACCCACTGTTCCGCTGGACTTGCCAACCCACTTGTGGGAGTTGTGTGGCTGCTCTGTGCCTAGTTGCAACAGAGGTGACACTGGCCACTCATTAATCCATGGCTGGTGCCACAGCCATATATATGTGGCAGCAAATTTATAAAAATCTAGAAAGTTACTTCCTTGATGAAATTGAACAGAAAATGGACCGGGAGTAATTTACCCCCTCTACCTCTACCCCCTCGTGTGTTTGTATGTTGGTTTGATGCCTTTGAGGTGAGGGGTTTGGCTCGCTTTACATCAGTCATTCTTTGGGCGTGACGGCAGGTGGATTATAGCTCGCCCATGGCGAGCCATAATCCATAATCATCAATAATAACCCATAAAACAACAACAGAAAAATAAGTTTAGAGTATATAGATCATCATTTGTGCACCTGCAAAACACAATGAAAAAGTACCACCCCTCAATCTCTCACAAACAAGTAGCCTGCTGTATCAATTGTGCATGTATATGCAGTGTGGTGCAGTGGTGTAGAAACCATTACCAAGATGACATTTTTAATATTTTTTTATTTGCTCAAAATATCATACATAAAATGGAAATAATGGGAATAGAAGTAAAATGTTGTATTAAAGTGAAACTTTCTTTAAACTCATCTTAAAGATTGTGCCGTGAAGCTGTGCAATGTGCCGACTGTTGTGTCAAGTACCTGTGTAACATGACGATTGCTGTCTCAAGTGGCTGCATAACGTGCCAATCGGCGATAGTGGTGCGAGTGGTGTTAGGAGCTTGTGGCCACCACTAGCAATGCTAATTATGCATCACTAATGGTGGCCACAACCTCCTAACACCACTCACACCACTAACATTGCTGACTGGCACATTATTCAGCTACTTGACACAACAATCAGCGCGTTACGCAGCTTCACGGCACTAACTTTACGATGCGAGTTTAAAGAATGTTTCACTTTGATATACCACATTTTACTTCTTTTCCCATTATTTTCATATTATATATGATATTTTGGTTCAGATCCCTCGGATAAAGGATTTTTTTTATAATTTATTTATTTTATTTATTTATTTATTTATTTATTTACTTATTTATTTATTTATTTTTTATTTTTTTTTTTATTTTTTTTTTTGCCCTATGGCACAGGTAGGCTTTTTTGGTGGGGCCTGATGGTCAGCCCCAGCCTGTTGTGGCACAGGCATGTGTTTATAGTAGCGTCATCTTGCTTGACTCATGCTGCCCCCTGGAACTCATCTTTGAGCCTCTCTTTAGAGAAAGAATCTAGAGTCCAGGTGGTCTTCAGGACAGCATGTAGATAGTCTTTTAGGCCACTCAGCTTACTTTCAGCTCATAAAATGAACAAAGTTTGTTTTATAAGAAAAATTTGGATCCCTCAGATATAATGGATTTTCGAATATACAAGGTCACCCCCTGAACCCCAATTGGTTCATTAAAGTGAGAGTTTACTGTAGAAGTGGTAGTTACGAACAGCATCAGCACTAGTAGTATTGGTAGTAGTAGTTGTAGTAGTAGTAGTAGTACATAGTAGTAGTAGATAGCAAAAGAACAAACAAAAAAACTTATGGGAAAAAATGATTGTCAAAGAAGTAGTAGTAGTCATAGCAGTAGTTGTCAAAGTACAGGTAGTAGTAGTCACAGTAGTAGTAGTAGTCACAGCAGTAGTAGTTATAGTAATAGAAGTAGTAGTAGTAGTAGTAGTAATAATATAAAAGTAGTAGTAGTACACAATCAACATTTACCTATGATAACTCTTAATGGCCTTCTTGACTTGCTGTTGTTTGAAGTGCTCATTGCCCTTTACTTTGAACTCCTTTGCCTTTACCAGCTTCTCCTTAACAACTGTCTCCACACTGGGGCCCCCCGCTGCAGCCATCTCCTATTCTACAGGATAAGGATTGATTTAGAGGTACATTTAACTGTGGAGTATAATTAACAGATTCTTAACCTTGCTTTAAATTATGATTCTGACATTATTTTCAGAGCCACTGCAGTTTCATTCATTAGGAAATTGTAAACATCCACACCCATTCTGTTTTTTCTTTTGATTTTGATTGACCAAGTGTCAGCCAATCACTACTCACACTATTGCAACACTACGTGGAATGTACAAAAAAAATATAATGACACCTCAAAATCACCATGAAATGTCAACTTAACACAATTTAACCATTGAACATTTCGAGTACCATTGTCAAGGACTATGATGAGACAAAAAAAACAAAAAACCTGAATACACTGTTAACCATAATACTATTAATAAAAATGTAAACTTCATTTTTTGATTGTCTAAAATATTTTTCTTCAGTCATTACAATATGTGAAAAATATAATTCATCTTCTTATATTATGCAATCAACATTACAGGTTGTCAGTGGCAAGGCTGTCAATGATGCTAATAAAACATAGGTAGGCCTTGTAGTGTTCCAGATATTTTTAGGGAACTAAGTACAGAGGGAGCATTTCCTGGGCTAGGGCTGAATCAAAATAATGGTTTTCAGCATGGTGACTGGCTGACACTTAGCTAATCAAAATTGCAAAAAATGAAGGGATGTGGCTGCCTGTCATTAGTTTCCTATAGTTGAGCCAGCTGGACCAGACAGTTTTGGCGTTCTAAGTCCATTGTAATTGTTTCACGAGTACCTCTATACACAGACTGAGCCTTCATCCAGTCTAACCTTCCCTAGCCTTCATCCACCCTAACCTTCCCTAGCCTTCATCCAGCCTAACCTTCCCTAGCCTTCATCCACCCTAACCTTCCCTAGCCTTCATCCACCCTAACCTTCCCTAGCCTTCATCCACCCTAACCTTCCCTAGCCTTCATCCACCCTAACCTTCCCTAGCCTTCATCCACCCTAACCTTCCCTAGCCTTCATCCACCCTAACCTTCCCTAGCCTTCATCCAGCCTAACCTTCCCTAGCCTTCATCCAGCCTAACCTTCCCTAGCCTTCATCCACCCTAACCTTCCCTAGCCTTCATCCAGCCTAACCTTCCCTAGCCTTCATCCAGCCTAACCTTCCCTAGCCTTCATCCAGCCTAACCTTCCCTAGCCTTCATCCAGCCTAACCTTCCCTAGCCTTCATCCACCCTAACCTTCCCTAGTCTTCATCCACCCTAACCTTCATCCAGCCTAACCTTCCCTAGCCTTCATCCAGCCTAACCTTCCCTAGCCTTCATCCACCCTAACTTTCCCTAGCCTTCATCCACCCTAACCTTCCCTAGCCTTCATCCACCCTAAACTTCCCTAGCCTTCATCCACCCTAACCTTCCCTAGCCTTCATCCACCCTAACCTTCCCTAGCCTTCATCCAGCCTAACCTTCCCTAGCCTTCATCCACCCTAACCTTCCCTAGCCTTCATCCACCCTAACCTTCCCTAGCCTTCATCCACCCTAAACTTCCCTAGCCTTCATCCACCCTAACCTTCCCTAGCCTTCATCCACCCTAACCTTCCCTAGCCTTCATCCACCCTAACCTTCCCTAGCCTTCATCCACCCTAACCTTCCCTAGCCCTCATCCACCCTAACCTTCATCCAGCCTAACCTTCCCTAGCCTTCAGCCACCCTAACCTTCCCTAGCCCTCATCCACCCTAACCTTCATCCAGCCTAACCTTCCCTAGCCATCATCCACCCTAACCTTCCCTAGCCCTCATCCACCCTAACCTTCCCTAGCCCTCATCCACCCTAACCTTCATCCAGCCTAACCTTCCGTAGCCTTCATCCACCCTAACCTTCCCTAGCCTTCATCCAGCCTAACCTTCCCTAGCCTTCATCCACCCCAGCCTTCATCCAGCCTAACCTTCCCTAGCCTTCATCCACCCTAACCTTCCCTAGCCTTCATCCACCCTAACCTTCCCTAGCCTTCATCCACCCTAACCTTCCCTAGCCTTCATCCACCCTAACCTTCCCTAGCCTTCATCCACCCTAACCTTCCCTAGCCTTCATCCAGCCTAACCTTCCCTAGCCTTCATCCAGCCTAACCTTCCCTAGCCTTCATCCACCCTAACCTTCCCTAGCCTTCATCCAGCCTAACCTTCCCTAGCCTTCATCCAGCCTAACCTTCCCTAGCCTTCATCCACCCTAACCTTCTCTAGCCTTCATCCACCCTAGCCTTCATCCACCCTAGCCTTCATCCACCCTAACCTTCTCTAGCCTTCATCCACCCTAACCTTCTCTAGCCTTCATCCACCCTAACCTTCCCTAGCCTTCATCCACCCTAACCTTCCCTAGCCTTCATCCACCCTAACCTTCTTTAGCCTTCATCCACCCTAACCTTCCCTAGCCTTCATCCACCCAAACCTTCCCTAGCCTTCATCCACCCTAACCTTCACTAGCCTTCATCCACCCTAACCTTCCCTAGCCTTCATCCACCCTAACCTTCCCTAGCCTTCATCCACCCTAACCTTTCTTAGCCTTCATCCACCCTAACCTTTCCTAGCCTTCATCCAGCCTAACCTTCCCTAGCCTTCATCCACCCTAACCTTCCCTAGCCTTCATCCAGCCTAACCTTCCCTAGCCTTCATCCAGCCTAACCTTCCCTAGCCTTCATCCAGCCTAACCTTCCCTAGCCTTCATCCACCCTAACCTTCCCTAGCCTTCATCCACCCTAACCTTTCTTAGCCTTCATCCACCCTAACCTTTCCTAGCCTTCATCCAGCCTAACCTTCCCTAGCCTTCATCCACCCTAACCTTCCCTAGCCTTCATCCAGCCTAACCTTCCCTAGCCTTCATCCAGCCTAACCTTCCCTAGCCTTCATCCACCCTAACCTTCATCCAGCCTAACCTTCCCTAGCCCTTATCCACCCTAACCTTCATCCACCCTAACCTTCATCCACCCTAACCTTCCCTAGCCTTCATCCAGCCTAACCTTCCCTAGCCTTCATCCAGCCTAACCTTCCCTAGCCTTCATCCAGCCTAACCTTCCCTAGCCTTCATCCACCCTAACCTTCCCTAGCCTTCATCCATCCTAACCTTCCCTAGCCTTCATCCATCCTAACCTTCCCTAGCCTTCATCCATCCTAACCTTCCCTAGCCTTCATCCAGCCTAACCTTTACTCGCTCGCCGTCATCCACCCTAAGGAGCCTTAAAACTTTCTTAACTCGTCCGGAAATGCACACAAACACCTTGAAGCAAACACAAACGGATTAAAACCTCCAAAGGGCAGCCAAACATGAGGACTGACACAGAATATAAACTGGCTACACACACACACGCACACACACACACACCTGCAACTTGTAATTACCAGACTTATGGGTGTTGTGGTCAGGCTGCTGAGCGACCTGTCAATATCTCATCACCTCGACTGGTTTTATGTATATATTTTTTGTTGTTCTCGAAAAGTCAGTCTTCCTCTTCTTCAGTGTTTTGGGGGCTGGTGTAGCGACAAATAACTCACGCAGAAATAAGTCGCTTTGATGTCCACTACGCATGCGCACTGGGGAATTCTCAAGAGGAAAATTTTTATCTGCCCGGTTTTGTTCTAGTTTGACCACTTGTGATCTTTGTAATGGTTGATAATGCCGGCAAGACAACAACACACCAGACCGGCAGACCAAACAAGGAAGAACTGAGTGAACTTTAACGTGGGGGTGAATCTCTCTAAAATCTGCCCTATTCGTTTGTTGTAAAGCATTATCTTGATTAAAAATGTTGCTCTGATATTTATGCCATGTTTTGGATCAGAAACAGGGCAAGTAAACGATAGCGGTGAGTGAAATACAGGGAAGTAAGCAAGTTGAACCTCCCTCCGAGAGCTATTTTGCGGTTGCGAGCTGATTCCTACAACACTACCCTTGCTCTTGCTCTTGCTGTACAGGTGACCCGTTGGAGAGTCCGGCATTCGTAGTTCGTATCGGCAAAACCTGTAAAAATAAAACAACACAAGCAGTATCCATTACAAGTCTTCCAATTCCCTATTTCTTGCACACCACATCTTTTTCCAGAAAACTCTTCATGACTTCTATAATTCTATCATTTGCTTCATCAATCAGTCCCAGCAGCAGCTAGCATCCATTCCCTCTCTGTCCTTGCAATCCTCCCATTCACATCCCAGCCCATCTCACTCAGTGCCATCCTCATCATCTCCGTCCTTTCTCTCCGGTACCTCCCACACACACCAGCAGCAGCATCCATTCCCTCTCTGTCCTTGCAATCCTCCCATTCACATCCCAGCCCATCTCACTCAGAGCCACCCTCATCATCTCCGTCCTTTCTCTCCGGTACCTCCCACACACACCAGCAGCAGCATCCATTCCCTCTCTGTCCTTGCAATCCTCCCATTCACATCCCAGCCCATCTCACTCAGAGCCACCCTCATCATCTCCGTCCTTTCTCTCCGGTACCTCCCACACACACCAGCAGCAGCATCCATTCCCTCTCGATCTGTTCTTGCAATCCTCCCATTCACATCCCAGCCCATCTCACTCAGAGCCATCCTCATCATCTCCGTCCTTTCTCTCCGGTACCTCCCACACACACCAGCAGCAGCATCCATTCCCTCTCTGTCCTTGCAATCCTCCCATTCACATCCCAGCCCATCTCACTCAGTGCCATCTTCATCATCTCCGTCCTTTCTCTCCGGTACCTCCCACACACACCAGCAGCAGCATCCATTCCCTCTCTGTCCTTGCAATCCTCCCATTCACATCCCAGCCCATCTCATCATCTCCGTCCTTTCTCTCCGGTACCTCCCACACACATCAGCAGCAGCATCCATTCCCTCTCTGTCCTTGCAATCCTCCCATTCACATCCCAGCCCATCTCACTCAGTACCACCCTCATCATCTCCGTCCTTTCTCTCCGGTACCTCCCACACACACCAGCAGCAGCATCCATTCCCTCTCTGTCCTTGCAATCCTCCCATTCACATCCCAGCCCATCTCACTCAGTGCCACCCTCATCATCTCCGTCCTTTATCTCCGGTACCTCCCACACATACCAGCAGCAGCATCCATTCCCTCTCGATCTGTCCTTGCAATCCTCCCATTCACATCCCAGCCCATCTCACTCAGTGCCACCCTCATCATCTCCGTCCTTTCTCTCCGGTACCTCCCACACACACCAGCAGCAGCATCCATTCCCTCTCTGTTCTTGCAATCCTCCCATTCATATCCCAGCCCATCTCACTCAGTGCCACCCTCATCATCTCCGTCCTTTCTCTCCGGTACCTCCCACACACACCAGCAGCAGCATCCATTCCCTCTCGATCTGTCCTTGCAATCCTCCCATTCACATCCCAGCCCATCTCACTCAGTGCCACCCTCATCATCTCCGTCCTTTCTCTCCGGTACCTCCCACACACCATCACATGCACGACAGTTTCATCCACACCCCTGTCACGTACACATCTGACACACTTTGCTGCGGGACTCAGACCACCTGTAATTTCTTGCATTCACATTCATACACTGCGCTCGAGCTTGGAAGAGAAGATCGGACTTCCATCATACCAGCTGACACACTGGGGCTTCCTTTTCCCTGTACCACTTAAAGTACTCTGTCGCTCCATCGCATGCTTCCACCTCCTCAAACCGTCACCTTTCACTGCACTGTCTATCTCTTTCTTCCACTTTCTCATGCACACTCCATTCTAGACCCTCACTATATATTCCTGTCAGTCACCTTCCATTCAAAGAAACGCCTCCCTTCCTCTCTGCTCACCCACCTGACTGGCATACCACCTGAGAGACTGTCACCAACCATTCTCATGCAGTTCTTAATCCATTTGCTCTCATGCACACTCCACAAGTAAACCTTCCGTGCCAGTCTCGCGTCATCCATTCGTTCCAATCTGACTTTGTATCTAAGGGTAGCCTTCCTAAATCTCTCCCTAAAGATAATCCACCCCATATCACCCCTCAATGCTTCCACCGCTGCATACCTTGGTGCACTCAAAGCTAATTAACCTACCGATCCTATATTTTACCTGGCTAGACTAGAGAGCGTCACACATCCCTTAGTGACGCCAGCAAACCAGCGTGGCGGCCATGTTACTGCTCCATCAAACTCGGCAGCAGTAATTAAAAGAGAAATAAAAAGAACAAGTGTATAATAGAAGAAAACAAACAAACAGACAGAAAAGGGAAATGCATAAGACAAGACCAAAGGAAGCTAAAGTGAAGAAAACGAAGGAAAAGAAAATAAAGAAGCAATTATAAAAAGTCGATCAGGGGAGGGTGAAATATATTAAATGTGGATGCAGTGATTAAGTGCCTCCCCTTATTTCTACTATTACACTTATATGTTCTTTTTATTGCGTTTTTTTAATTTACTGCCGGGGTCTTTTTTTCCTCCTCGATCCTCCTCCTTCTTTTCTCTTCTTCATATCTTTGTATCGCTTCTTAGGTCCTCCTTGGTGTACTTCTTCACACTTAAAGATGCTTCCCTATGCATACTTAGTCAATTAATGAGTATACTTCTCTATTTTCTTTCCCCTACTTGCATTTACTAATCCACGCAACATTAAGCTATCAACCATCAATATCAATCAAGCTATATCCTCTTCTTCTTTAGTGTTTTAAGGGCTGGTTAGGCCATAAATAATAATCAACAATTTCCTTATTTTATCCCCGCGGTCTCTAAGTGCGCCACAAGTGTTGAGGGTAGAGAACTGTCCCCCGCTGAGCTGTCATTCCCGGAGCCGTGACTCATCGACAGGAACACGCATATATATTTTCCTCTCTACACCCCAGAAACTGTCTTATCAACGCTGCACTTCCACGGGTGAGGTGAGGTTGAGTATAAACGGGGAAGGTCCTATTTAAGCCTGGTAGTAAAAAAAAAAAGACTAGGTAGACTAATGGAGAGAAAACAAAACTGAAAAGGGACTGTGGAGAGTTTGACTGACTGACTGACTGACTGACTGCTTCATTGACTGACTGGGTAACTGGCTGACTAACTGCTTGACTGACTGACTGACTGCTTGACTGGCTGACTGGCTAATTGACTGACTGACTGACTACTTGACAAATTGATTGACTGATTGGCTGCTTAACTGACTGACTAACTAACTGCCTGAATGACTAACTGAATGCTTGACTGACTGACTGATTGAGATAGTAAGGTTCAGAGATAAGAAAAACAATGTGCAAAAAAGAACAGGAAACAGAATAGCAAGCGAGGAGAGACTTAAACACAGAGGCGAAGAGTTAGTGAAGGTTAAGGGATAAGAGAAGGTGCGGAACAGGAAAAGAACCAGAATAGCAAGCGAGGAGAGACTTAAACACAGAGGTGAAGAGTTAGTGAAGGTTAAGGGATAAGAGAAGGTGCGGAACAGGAAGGAGAACAGAGCAGTAGTGAAGAGAAGGAGAAACGGAGCGAAGGGAAGAGATAGTGAGGGTTAAGAGATAAGAGAAGGTGCAGAACAGGAAAAGAACCAGAATAGCAAGCGAGGAGAGACTTAAACACAGAAGCGAAGAGTTAGTGAAGGTTAAGGAATAAGAGAAGGTGCGGAACAGGAAAGAGAACAGACCAGTATGTGAGGAGAAGGAGAAACGTAGCGAAGGGAAGAGATAGTGAGGGTTAAGAGATAAGAGAAGGTGCAGAACAGGAAAAGAACCAGAATAGCAAGCGAGGAGAGACTTAAACACAGAAGCGAAGAGTTAGTGAAGGTTAAGGGATAAGAGAAGGTGCGGAACAGGAAAGAGAACAGACCAGTATGTGAGGAGAAGGAGAAATGGAGCGAAGGGAAGAGATAGTGAGGGTTAAGAGATAAGAGAAGGTGCAGTACAGGAAAAGAACCAGAGCAATAAGTGGAGAGAAGGAGAAACGGAGCGAAGGGAAGAGATTGCGAGGATTAACCCCCTGACTGCAAATTTTCTACAAGAAGACATCACCAAGCTTAACGGAATGGAACAAAACGTAATAGAGCTTCAGGAATGGAACAAAAAGTGGTTGCAACAATTCAGTGAAGAAAAATTTAAAGTCCTGCACCTTGGGAGGGGATATCCAGCATACCAAAACCACATGGGAAACACATCCACTATCCACCACAGAGGCAGAGAAAGACCTGGGAGTATATGTTACCAGGCTACCAGTGAAAGCCAAATCCGTGCCAGTTGCAGTGGACGGGATAAGAAACACAAATGCAAAAAACTTCTGGAGGACATTAGAAGGAGAAGAGAGATGATCGAGGTATACAAAAATTATTCAAACATTGGAAAACATAAAAAATATCTTTTGACTTTCTACCACAAAGCTTCTACCTGAAAGCAGATTTTCAAGGCAAGATGCAGACAAAGAACTTTTACTCAAGTTACTAATGACTGGAGAAAGTTACCAGATCATATTGTGAATGCTCCTTCAGTGAACTTTTCAAGAAATAGATATGACAATCACATACAATGGATAACAAAGGAGGCAGGCAACAGGACCTTTAGAGTTAGATTAGTATTAGGAAACCCGCAGAGCTTGTTGGTGAGTCAATTATGGCTATTCTGCTTGATGGTTGTTGTGTCTTAACCCATCCACTGCGACTGGCAGGATTTGGCTTTCACTGGTAGCCTGGTAACATATACTCCCAGGTCTTTCTCTGCCTCTTTGATGGATAGTGGAGTGTTTCCCATGTGGTATTGCTAGCTGGATATCCCCTCCCAAGGTGCATGGCTTTACATTTTTCTTCATTGAATTTTAGCAGCCACTTTTTGTTCCATTCCTGTAGCTTGGTGATGTCTTCTTGTAGGAAATCATCAGTCAAGGGCTTAACTGGGGTTCACTTACCAGTATGAAAAATGAGACTTGTGTGCACCTATTGATACTTCACTGCACACCTCAAAGCTTTGTCTAGGCTAATTTAGGTGATTGTTAAGTGTAGTTTAGACTGTCCACACCTACGTGCATTAGGTTCACATTTTTAATTGTTAGGTTTCTTGAAGCAACGTTAAAAACATCTGCTTTTCGCTTTTCTTTTGTTTATCCATATTGTATGAAGCATTGACTTTCTGAACACATTAATGAATTCTAAATTATGATATGGCATGTAATAGTCACATTAGAGTATGTAAAATATAGCTAGTTTTGTGCTGCTGGCATGAAATAGTACTTTGGTGTTGTTCGAGGTCAATCGTTGTCGAGAAATAGCTCACGGGGAAGTCCGTATTTCACTCACTTTTGTTGTTTTCTTGGTCTGTTATGACCTCAGCACATGAAAGAGACACAAGAAAAGCATGACCTAGGAAGAAAGGAAAAGCGACACCTCCGTGCTGGCTGGGGGGCTTTGTGGTGCAGTGGTTAGCACACTCGGCTCACAACCGAGAGAGCCCGGAGTCGAAAAATTTGGGCGGCTTTTCCGATACCCTACACCCCTGTCCACCTAGCAGTGAATGGGTACCAGGTATTAATCGGGGGTTGTGTCCCGTCTCCTGGGATCTGTTCCCTTCTATAATTCCTTCCCCCTCCTGTCTCTCTCTGGCATATGACCACAGATGTTGCGCCGACTAAACGAAACTTTCCAACTTCCGTGCTGGCTGTCGGGAGATAGGCAAAGGGGTGTGACCTGACCTCCAACCTTGCCTCTGAGCAATGACAGGGTGTCTCATGTGACCAGTCCAATATATAGCAGGATAACACCTGAGCCATCTCACTTCCCCTGAAGAAGTGAAAGTGAAACTAGTGAGGAATTAACTCATCTCAGACACACCCAGGTTTCCTTCCTCCTCCTTCACCAAACTTGTCGAAAATGTCCTTACATTATTATTAGTAGTAGTAGTAGTAGTAGTAGGAGTAGTAGTACCAGGTAGTAATAGAAGGACTGTAATAGTGTTTCTGTGCTTGTTGTTCTTGTACCTTTCATTATTTTCCAAGATTGTAGTTGAACTTATTTGGCAATCTAAGGTGAGAATATTATTATTGATATTATTATATTTGTCAGCTGCTATATTAAGTTTGCTAAACTGGAGGGCTTACTGAAATAATAATTATGATAATGATAATAATAATAATAATAATAATAATAATAATAATAATAATAATAATAATAATAATAATGACATTAATTGTAATTGGCTGACCCTAGGCAAAATGAAGTTGTTCAAGAAAATATGGCCCAGCAAGATGGAACCAGAGATTCCCGAGAGAGCGCTTGCCATCTCGTCTCCTACGGGGGTCACCCATCACATACACGTCGTCATCAACAGGGAGACTAACTGCTTCGAAGGTGTCCCTCCAGTGTGGAGAAAACAGATGGAAACGATGATTGGGTATGTAGACTTTCATGTTCTTAAATGTAATGAAAATATTATGACCATCTGTGCAAATATGAAAGTACATCCTGAATCATAGCTTTAAAAAATCAATCATCATAATTATGTGAAGATTTTGTGACTAAGTGAATATGAAAGTACTTTAGATTATAGGTGTACAGCAGTGTACTAAGTTTTGCAACATGGCATTTTTGGGATCTTAGCTACATGGTTAGACTTTTGAGGAAAAGTATTTCCATTTTTCTTCAAGAATAGAGGTTGATTACCACAGCCACTGTCTTGTATATCATGAGAACCCTCCCCAGTGCTCCGGCCCACATTTACCTTTAGCCTTTTTGGCCTTATTTAAAGTTCCATGCACTTATCATCCTTCATCACCACAAGGACCCTCTCCCATACTACCATATGCACAGGAAGTGTATGCAGAAAGTTTGGAGACTCAAAAAATGGCACTAATAATTAAACACAAAAATGTAGGCAATAGGTGTAGGGATGAGGAAATACATACAAAGGATGGCTGCCCCAGAGTTCACTAATGAAAGAGATGAAAGAATGAAGGTACTGCATAATGAATTTGAACAGAGTAGGATTGAGATAAAGTAGAAAGTTTTGTGTAGTGGAGGTGCAGGATGGTGGAAGCATGCAGTTAGTAAGTTCAGAAGAAGAGTTAGCATGAGAATATTGAAAAAAAATGGAAAGGCAACATTGAATTTATGAAGATTGTTAGTAAGAGAAGGAAAGTTGATGAAACGGAAATTCTTTGACTGTACTGGGGTGGAGATGCCCCTTGCATAAGGATATCACTAGGAGATAGAAAAAGAACTGGTGGAGACAATGCAGAACACCAAACCCATAGATAATTGATTCATCAAGTGACGTGATATAAAATTTTCAGTTGAAATTCTGAGTTGAGGAAAGGCCAAGAATGTTTGGTGTAATGTTTTATCAAAGGCTAGGGGATAGATATCTGGGAGGTTGTGATGAGTTGTCAGGTGGAGAAATTGAGTTTTTGAGGCAGTGAAGGATCCAAAGTCCTGTCTACCTCATTCAGAAATAATAGCAAGGTCAAAAGCTAAGTGTTCTGTTGCTTCCAACCTTGAACTGTATAATTCCTGCTGAGTGAGTTGAGTAATACATGACTTTCTACTCTTGCTCATCCCTACTTAGTAGTAGACTATTTAATGTGACAAAGTAACCAAAGAAATTCACATTAAAGTGATTCAAGCTTAACCATCATAAAACTTTATATATCCATATTCAAAAAAAATTATTCCCTTCTAACGTTAACCTTGGAGCCAGTTTTTGATTTCATTTCAATGAAACAAACTAAAAAAGGAAAGAGGGAATACTTCTTTTCAATCATCGTTTTTTTTTTTTGATATATTGTCTGGTTTTATATTAATATATTTTTTTCAAAAAAAAAAAAAAAAAAACACAAAAAAAAAAAAAAAAAAAAAAAACAAAAAAAAAGAAAAAAAAAAACGAGAAAAAGAAACATTTATTATAACGTCCTCTAAGTCACAGAAAATTTAATGGAAGTGTTTTTTCAATGAGATTTATTGGTTTGGGACTAGTAGGACTTCTGCTTCATTTACACATTTTTTAGTGGACTCACCTTGAAAAGCTGGAGTTGTATGTGACACCATCGGTGAGCGGGGGCTGAGGTAACTGTCTAGGGGGATTAGGAGGGTGTAGGGCAGTCTGGTGAGTCTTGATCATTTACATCATTAGATGATGTAATAATGGTTATGAACATCAGACAATTGTGTTGACAGCTGGACACCACCAGCCATCTGCCATGGGAAGGATGGAGAATAAAAAAAGGTTGAAGCAGAAATTAATCAAATGATTGTTTTTTTCCTCACTTCTAAATTAAGAACTAACTTTATTTAAGAAAAAATAATAAAAAATGGCCATTACCACCGAAAACTTTTTTTTAGAGGGTCAATGCTATATGGGGTAAATGTGCTGCTTAAATGTGCTGAACAGAGTGTGATAAAAATCCAAGGCTGTTCCTGAATATTGGTGAGTGCCAGAACGAGTGTGATTAATGTCCGGGAATGGGCCACAGCCCTCGGACTGTAGTGATTTCCAATTCCCGTACATTTATGGTTCCCGGACAGGTGCTTCCCCATATTCGTCTGGGAAATTAAGGGTCAAATGTACATTTGAAAAGAGTGCATGATTAAAGCTAAAAAGCAAAAAAAGAGAAAGAAAGAAAATAGCTAAACATATCCATACAATTGCTTAAAAGTAATCTATATATATTCTGTTGCAGTGAATATGAAGTGAAAAAGAATCCTGAGGCTGCACTCTCAGCCATGATGTTTTTGAACTCGTCGATGTTTCAGCCAAAAGAGGAAGAAACCTTAAAGCCTTCAGATCCTGTGATTGAGTCGCGCACAGTAAGCAGTAGGTAGCATGTTCTTTATGTGTCCCTATTGTTAGACTTTTTCAGCTTCTCAGTTATGTTCCTTGTCATGACTCCTAGAACTTAAATATCCTTTGATTTTTCTAGTAAAGTAAAGTTTATGTTTTTGTCAGGAAGCTGTCCTTGTGTCCTCCAGTCCTCTTGCTCTCATGTCCTCCTGCCTTGTCTTAAATTGATCCAGTTTTTATTGAGTATCCTGTAAGTGACCTATCCACATATAAGACAGTTTTACATCTGTGATCTCAAGAGTGGAATAGCATGTCAAGAAAAGTGAAGGGAATATGACTGTATGGCTGGGCAGTATTGCATGGTCATTCAGGGATCATGAAGATGCATTCTTAATCCTCCAATTTTCAGAAATGGCATTCATACCTGAAAATGCTGCTTACAGCCTTAATTTATTTTGATCTTAGTTAGTAGTTTTTAGGAGTAAGATTTTATTAGTTGTAGCTTTTGTGACAATAGTGTGTATTTGGTGAGAGATGAGTATGAATGATAATTGATAATTCCTCTTAATGTTAATTTTGTTAACATCATATTTGGCAGATACAGATGATGCGAAAATCAGTATAAAGAAAACTGCGGATGAAGTAAGTAATTTTTTGCTTACTTTCCTTTCATTTATAGAGTTAAAACTGCTATGGTTATGTAGGTGATGAATTTGTGAAGAAATCTTTGAAGTATGTAGGGTGCTGCATACCTCACCAATTTATAATCAACAATAGTAATTCAATACTAATAAACATATATCCTTTGCAGTCTCCTGGAAAACCAATAGTAAAAGAAAAGGATGCTCAAGTTGCTTCGCCAGTCAATGTCTTAAGGCGAAATAACCAAGCTCAAAAATCTGATGCTGAGGGTGTATCAAGCAATGCTGAGGTAACCATTATCCTCCTTCTCCTCTTCCAAATCATCTTCATGATTATCATTATCAATATCATTTTCTTATTAGTGATTTTTTTTTATAGTTATTTGTCTGTTCCCATTTTCCATGAACAAATGAGAAAGCCAAAAGTTTGAATTAGTTATGAGCTTTTCTCTAGCTTTAGGGAGGTTCCATTTTTGGAGTAGTCAGGGCTGCCACAGCCACCCACCCACCCACTGAACCAAGCCCTAGGGAGAATTTGGAGGGCTCTTCATTTGGGCTCCTGGGATATCCAGAGCCTGTCAGATTTCTGGACTCAATTTAAAGAGAAAATGTTCAGAAGTCCAATCTGTCAGTTGCACCACCCTTCATGTACATGTTCCTTGGCTTCACTCACATTCACAATGCCATCAAGAATGTTATTGAATGCTGGAAAAAACTCTAGTATTTCAGGTTTTCTAGTTAAGTGAAGAAAAGCCATGGTGGTATTGAAATCAGTCAGTTAATTTATTTTTCATTTCCAACAATAATAAATGTATTGGAACACAGTTTATGTTGGTGGATGAAGACAGCAATGTTGGATGTAAACTTCTCTCAGTACCCTTGAGCTGCCCATAACCTCCATGATGAATGGCTGCAATTAAAGAATATTGAAAAGTATAAAATCTTAAAATGCATGGGTCTCAATCTGTGCTTGTTATTTTGTTTGAACACCATTGCAGTCATCCTTCCCAGCAATACAGCATTTTCTTTGTAAGGTTCACTGGTGCAGTTACTACAAGTCTACTTATTTTCACCTCTAGTAATGAAAATATATATCATTTTGAAATTATTGCACAACAGTTTAGCTGTTAGCTGGCAAACTAATTTGAATATATCTTAAAATTTAAGAAAGAAATAATTTCCAAATAAGAAAGAGGCAAATGTTAAGCAGATATAAGTAAGTGTTGATGCCTAAAAGGGATGACTCCTCCTCTCTCACACCTTCATAATGCCATCCTATTCTCACTCCTTTCATGCACGCTGAAGCTGAACCATCTGCCAAGCTAAGGTATGATACAGTATTCTTTAGTGTGCAGTGGCTGTTCACTGAGCAGTGTGCACCTTTGAGTTTGATCTTGCTGTCATTATTTTATAAGGATAGATTATATGTTAGGTTTATTTGGGGATTTGTTAGTTATAAATAGTTGTTAACTAATTTAGGGGTTTACTAAGTTTACTGATTTTGCCAAACTGCTCAGTAACTACATGACAGTGACTATCAGCAGATCTGATCCAACATATACCTTCACAACATCAGCCTTGTTCACCAAGCACTGCCCTCACCTTCTTTTCTTTTAATTTTAGTGTGTCATCATGATATTGGTCTTGCCATAATTATCTTCAGATGACAGTGCTGAGGTTGTGCTAAGATCAGATTCTGCTGGTTAATGAATTTAGTAACTAATTAATTTGCGATAGGTTATTAATTTAACCGATTTAACGGAGCTGCTCTGTAAATAAGTGCATGACATCAGCCTTTTTCACTGAACACTGCTTGGTAAATAGCCTCAGCTTATTTTAATTAACAGGTACCATATACAACTGATAGATTTTATAATGTTTACAGTTATATTTATAATTTTATATATTTTTTTATTTTTAAATCATTGTTAGGGGACAACTTTATTCTTGGCTATGGGCCTAAAACCCGTGCCTAAACACGTTTTCAATGCATCCTAGAATGGACGAATGCCATTACAAGTGAGGTTCTGGAACCAGTTATGTTTGTTCTAGCATACTTCACTGTGTTTGGTTATTGCCTACTCACAGCAAAACAGTGTAAACATCTAAAAAGCAGTTACATGCTCTTAAGATACATAAAAAAGCTACCAATATTAATGTTTGATATTACTCGGTTAGTGTGTGTACGTACATTTACAATGAATTGGTGTTTTCCCATTGTTTGAAAAAAAATGCTGATTCAAACAGGCTCAGCTCCACTGCTATTCAGTTTAAAGAAATTTTACTGTAGTTATTTATTTATGCATATAACTTTTTAACTAGCTAGAATTTTATCTGCATATCATTCTAGATGCTTGTAAATGTCTTTCCTCAGCAGTCTAGACTTTTATTACAGATTATAATTAAAAAAACATAATATCTGCTTTGCATGCCAATAACCACATCACATTAATCCTAACAGGAACAAGGAAAATCCACAAAAGTGAATGACACAGAAGTGATGACAGAATTTCAGAAACTTTGCTCCCCTGGCGACCCTGAATTAATATATGAGCGAAGTGAGGAGCTGGGTTCTGGGTAGGTCCCTTGGCTTATTTTGTTCTTGGTATAAATTAAGAAACTTCTCAACCCCAAGCACTCTCAGCAATTGGATGTTGTAGTCTAACTTGGTAGATCAGTTCAAAAGCACAGTCACTCATTATCTCCTCCAACAAGATGTACAGTTTTAGATAGAAATATCAACCACCTTACTGTAAACCCTTTGTAACTTGGTAGCCCTTTTCTGCATGATAGGTCGCCTCTCCTCTCCTGACAGATCAACAGTTCTTTCCTCCTCTTCTCCCACTCTCCCATGCATTTGCCTTACTTTCCAGTGGTGGAATGTGTTAAGCTAAGTTCGTTGATATAGTTTGGACATTCAATGAAAATGGAGAATTAATTTTGTGATTAGGATTTATGAGTTAGATAGAAGGGCAGAGGGTGGTGTGGAGATCGCCAGGAAGGGTGGTTGGCAGGATTGACAAATAATTTGAGATGGGTGGGAGGTGCTTTGAATATTGGAAAAAGGAAGTGTATGAAAAACTGGAGACTACTGCCATGACAACAGGTACGGTAATTAGTTTTATTATTAATATTATTATTTTTTTTCCTTTTATTACTATTACTATTATTATTATATACTTATTTATATGTTTATTTTTGTATATATTTTTCAGAGCCTCTGGTAGGGTATTCATAGCACAAGAGAGGGCTACAGGTCAGAAAGTAGCTGTGAAGGATATTGACCTTGACAAACAGCACAAGAAAGAAGCAATCCTCACAGAAGTTCATGTCATGAGGAAACTGCGTCATAAGAACCTTGTCAACTTTTTAGATCTGTTTTTGCAGGACAATCATCTGTGGGTAAGAGAAAGTATGCATGTAATTTATATTATTTGTTATCATTATTGGTAGTAGGATTTTATTATTATTTATTTACTTGTTCATCTATTCTCCTTTTTTTTTTTTTCTTTCTTTTATTAGTTTAATTAATTTATTATATTTCTTAGATACAGTGGGGCCCTGCGACTAGCGTTTTTTTAAATAGCGATTTCAAGTCAAGCAGTAAGATAGAAACAATCCTGAGTTTCATAACGTGTGAACAAAGTGGCAGAACTAGTGAAAATATTCCCATTGGCTGGAAGGAATGAGTGGTGCATCACGACGGCCAAAGATTCATTGTGTGGGAAGGGTGCCATTAGCCACACTGCTGTGCAACGTTATGTAAATGAGCTAATAAGTTGTACCAAGATGGTGGTGTTAGGCCAACACCTCATTGAGTGGTTGTTTGGGGAGTTGTGTAGATGGGGAGGCAGCTTATAAGCAAGGCAGATGAGTTAGTTATGAGTGTGGTCAGTGTCACCTCTTCTGCATCTTCTTACCTTCTACGAATGTTTTGCTCAACTATAATTGCTGTTTCCGGCAAAAGGTCGCATATGAGAGCTGCTGAGGAAGTATTGTGAGGAAGCTGTTATATAGGATGCCATATTTTTATTACTCAGCTAATCTGTTATCCTGCTTGGCTTACCTCCCACCCATCCATGAGAAGTTGTATGCCTAAGAGGTGTATTGAATGCAGGTGTGTCACATTGCCCTGCTCAGCCTTGTCAACTCTGAGGAGTTTACTGGGTTTAATGATCACAGACTGCTGTAGTGGAGTGTTTGGTTCTCTTGTTAGCTGCACAACTTCCCGCAGGGATGGGGGGGAGCCACACCAGACATTTGATCAGCTGGGCACAACAAAAATTGCATCCCACACAACAGCTCCCTTACAATACTCCCTCGGCAGCTCTTATTGGTGACCCTTTACCAAAACAACAATCATAGTTGAACAAAACATTCATAGTTGGTAAAAAAGGTGCAGCAGAGGTAACACTGACCATATTTATAACCACATGGAGAGGCGGTGGCTGAGTGGTTAGCGTGACGGCGCCACATCCATGACAACGCGGGTTCGTACCCTGCCCCGTGCCACAAGCTGGGATTTTTCAGTCACTGCCAAGTGACCCACATGCTACCCAGACTCTAGATTCTCTCTCTAAAAAAGAGTGTCATTGATGAGCTCCAGGGGGCAGCATAAGCCAAGCAAGACCAGGCTTGGGCCAACCTTCAGGTCCCATCAAGAAAGCTTAGTGACACTATAGGTGGAAACGTGAAAAAAAATATGGTAATTCAAGTACAAATATAAATAAATCTAACTACTGTATTCAGATGTATTCAAATACTCCATCCCTGCTGCTGGTCCACCAGAATTTCCACCAATTACTGCTTCTCCTGTGGTGCAATGGTTAGCATGCCTAGCTACAAATTTGTCAGCCTGAATTTAGATCCTGGCCTAAACAGTCAGTGTGCTGCTCACTTAGCTGCTCATCATCTCTTTTGACCTAATCAGCATATGGGTACCTGGGGAAACCTGAGGAAGGTAAACTGTCATATCCTGGATATCACACTGGTCCTCTGTCTTGGGTAATGGGCATAGCTGGGCATGATAACAGAAAACCTTGTTCCCGATAACCAATAATGGAAAACCTTATCGATGATAACCGATTTTTGTTAACTGGAGACACAAATATAGGCGATAACCGATATCCGATATAAATCCACAATTCCGATACTAGCTAGCGATAAGTCCGATAGGCGAAAACGATACAATATTGATATTTCAAATATTTCAAATATTTTAGAAAACTTACAAAACCTGAAAACCACACGTTGACATGTACCTATGGACAGTAATACTAGAAACGCCTGAACCGGTGTTGTGTTATTTGGCGTCCCCGCCGTCAAAAGCTGATGCTTTTCTTTACAAACACTGGTCTCTCGTGAACTGTGCATGCTCAGACCAGCAAGCGTAGACCTGTACAGTCTCACAAAGCTTTTTAACCATAATTAAGAGTTGCTGGAAGGCTGAATCAGACTACGGTACCACTACCACCATCCCCGCTGTTTCTAGAACGACACTCTGTACGAGTTGTATTTATATGTATAGAGTGTCGTTCTAGAAACAGCGAAGATTGTGGTACTGTTTGTCTGATTCAGCCTTCCAGCAAATCTTAATGTGTTAAAAAGCTTTGTGAGACTGTACAGGGCTATGCTTACTGGTCTGAACATGCGCAGTTCACGAGAGACCAGTGTTTGTAAACAAAAGCGCCAGCTTTTTACGATGGAATACCAAATAACACAACACCGAAAGCCTTCAATACCATGGCATGATCACAAACGAATATGGATTATCAAATTTGAGGCAGTGAATAATCATTTTTTGGGCAAAGTTAAATGATTTTTCTTTGATATATTGATTTTTGAGTCTTACATAAAAATAATCTAGTGTTTTAATGCTGATGATCTAAGTATGAAATCTCTTCACCGAAGAAATTTCATACCCCGAAGTTTTTTCAAACAACACTGGGTGCCCAGGCCACGCATGCGCAGTAGGGAGGAGACAACGTTATTTTTTCTGAGAGGCGGAAAAAAGTAGCGATTATTGCTGGTTTGGTTACAAAAGTAACGAAGATACTGATATATATTTAAATAAGTAGCGGATGGCCGGTAACCCGATTTTGTTATCAGCGATAAAGTATTACGATAACGCCCAGCTATGGTAATGGGCTATTACCCACCTCAGACTCAGGGCTAGTGTGATGAAGATGAGCATTCAGGCCACACAGCTATAGCATATGTTACTTTACCTTACTGCTACCGTCGCACAGCTGAAATAGTTGCTGCAGTATGTATCCATCTGTAATGTCTTTGTCTTTTCTCTGCCAGCCTCTGCCTGTCTGTCCATACATACATTCATCCATCCATTGACACACACACATTCATCCTTTCACTCCTTCCTCCCACCTTCCCTCCATTCGCCCATCCATCCATACATAGACTGGGAGCTCAGGCCCTGTATACTACAAATAGGTAAATATAAATAGGTCAATACATCCACCCAACCATTCATCCCTCCTTCCATTCATTCATTCCTTTCATCCATCCACCCACTGACCCCCCACCCACCCATCCATTCATTCACCCACCCATCCAACCACATTCATTCAGTAATCCATCCATTCATCCACCCACTCAGCCATCCATCCATCCAGTCATCCATCCATTCATCCACCCACCCATCCATCCATTCATTCACCCATCCATCCATCCATTCACCCATCCATTCATCCATCCATCCACATCAACTGTTACACCCCACTTCTATTTTAGTTCCTTGGTATGAAAATAAAAATAACTTATTGAGCTTTCTTTTCTAGGTCATCATGGAGCTGCTGGATGGAGGACCTTTGACTGATGTTGTTACCCAGACTGTGATGAAGGAACCATTGATTGCTGCTGTTTGTGATCAGACTCTACAAGGCATATCTTACCTCCATGAAAATGTGAGTGCACTGTTTTGTAATTTACTGCTGTCTTCTTACCTTGACGAATTCATGTAAGGTACATATGCATATTTGTATGGACCTCCATGGTCTAGTGGTCAGCGTGCCTGGCTACCATTCCACGGGCCCGGGTTCAAATCCCAGCTCTGGCAGTCAGCGTGCAGCTCACCCGGCTGTTCATCCTCCCTTTCGGAATGGTCGATGAGTTCAGGGACACGTGGACAGGGTAAACTGTGGCAAGCCTGGATTTCACACTGGCCCATGTCTCGGGGTAATTGGTTGTTATCCACCACAGGCTCAGGGGCCAACGGATCGGAGATGAGTACCGCAGCCATGCGCAGCTGTAGCGTATGCACCCACCTTTACTGTACCTTTTCCAGTTAGGAAAGTTGTGCTTTGCCCCTTCTGGACAATGTTTATTCCCTTAAACTTCATTTGTCCTATAAGTGTTTCACAAATAAAATAATGCTCCATTGCAGCTTGAAAAGTTTCATGTTTGAAGGGAGCTCACAATCTAGGGGTCCTCAAGTGTTCTGAACACAATGAACAGATATGAGACTCACTGCATACTCATGGCACTTACCAAGTCTCATGAGTTGAAACACAGAATGGTTACATCTCAAGAGTCTTGACTTGACATGAAACATGAGTGTTGCAACAAGCTTATGATCATTTGCAAAAACTATGCACTCCCTAAAACCCTGCAGTTCTGAATGATACTTAGTGTTTGAAAGGATGTGGGCAATCTCATTAGCAAGCCCACCAGCATTGCTAAAAAGTGTTATGCCAGTGTGCATGTGGTGTGAATATAATGCCAGATTTTTGTCCATAAACATTCAATGAAGGGCTGTGGGTGCTAATGGTGCTTTACTATATTTTCAGGCTATAATTCACAGGGATATCAAATCAGACAATGTTCTCTTGGGTAAGGATGGATCTGTTAAACTGACTGACTTTGGTTTCTCTGCTGTCATAAGTGGAGGTGAGAAGCGCCAGACTATGGTGGGAACCCCTTACTGGATGGCACCAGAGGTATGTATCTATTTTTGTATTGCTTTTGATGATGATGTACTCCAGTTATTCTATTTTAATATGTTTATTATTTTAATTATTTTACAGTAAAAGAAGCATTTTCTAGCCTAAAAAATTTAAAACAATATAAAGAAATATAAAATATTAATTAGAACATATTAAAAGAATATTAAATCGAAATAAAATACTTAGCGTACAGCAGATGAGTAGACAAAGACTCACACATATGGAAAATGCAGCTATTGCCGCTTCTGCTTGAGCTAGTCTGCCCATGTGAGATCGTACACGGCACACTGTTGGCTGATGGATGGGAGGCGACCAACCAGAGCACTGTGTTCTGTATCCTGGGTGCTGACTGGCTCAGCGACCGTAGCATTTGTTGGTTTGTGAGTGGTTAGCTCGGAGACAAAGGGAGAGTGTGTTAAAGCTTGCTACCATTAAATGCTACGAGAACTTGGCAGTGAGGACCCAAACAGGATGAGGCAGTGGCTACACTTGGACAAGACTCGAGTCCTAAACTTTCTCAACATGATTACTCCAAGCTTATAGTTTCATGGAACTCTTTGCAGATAGCTACTGAACCGAACAGCTGATATGCTCTTTTTCTTCTTGTGACCACAACTTACTGACCTCACGAGAAATTAACTGACATGTTGGCATGTTGGTGACGAGTTTCCCGTGAAATGTAGCCAACTTTGAATTTCTCTAGAAACTAGTGGTTGGGTGATCGTGTTCACACGGGCTGAGGCGAGATTCACAGAGATACGTGCTTATATAAATAATATATATAAAATATAATATATAAAATTTATAAATAATAAAATAAATATAAGGTCGCTACTTCGCGGATTTTCGGCTATTGCGGGGGGTTCTGGAACCTAACCCCCGTGATAAACAAGGGATCACTGTATATATTAATGGAGTTGAAAAGCTTTAATATTTGCACTAAATCATGAAATTTGCACCCAGGTTGTCCACAGAAAGCATTATGGGCCCAAGATTGATATTTGGTCGTTGGGCATCATGGCCATAGAGATGATTGAGGGGGAGCCGCCTTATCTGAACGAGACACCTCTTCGGGCCCTGTATCTCATAGCATCCAAAGGGAAGCCAGAAATTGAATCTCAGGAGGACTTGTCTCCAGAGTTTCAGGTAAGCATTGAGGAAAAGTTTATTACCACAGTTAACAACAACGGCCAGTTCCCTAGATCATCAATATTGAGAAGGGTTTGTTAACCTTTCTTACTCCCTGCTGTTTGTTTTTTGTTATTCAGCAATTTTATATAATAGGACCACATTGTTCTGAAATCAAGTCCCGACTTCTTTCTTCCTATCCCAACAAACTTTGAAAAATCTACTACTATTTTAATGTGGGTAGGTTACTATTTTTGTGCAGCTAGGTTTCCATTTTATTAAGGTTAGGTTACAATTATGGAGAGGTTAGATTTCTACGAAGTTGATTTTTTTTTTAACTAATCCTGTTATCTAGAATCACTGTTTTTCATGCATAAAATAGAGCTCTTCTCAAAGTCTTATTTTGCCTTAATATGCTTCCTTTGGTGTTCACAGGATTTTCTCGACCAATGCCTTGAAGTAGAAGTGGAGAGGCGAGCCACAGCAGCAGAGCTTCTCTCCCACAGGTTCCTCAACAAGGCTGTCAATACAAGAACATTAAAACCTCATATTGAGGCTGCTCAAGAGATTTTGGGTAAAAATATCCTTTAAAGCATCCACTTCGGCTAACTTGAAGCTATGAGTGGCTGAAAAACGGCTAAATATAAAATATATATGAGGGTAGTAAAATAGCATGGAGTGTGCAGCAGCATCCTCTCATACCCTTGCAGCCGATAGTATTTTTTTCCCCCCCTCTAAAATCATGTTACTGGGTATTTTTGGTAACAAAATAAATCCATTTGTAACAGCTGGCATCCAGCTCTGACGCTCCTGCTGTTAACCGACTGGGGAGTAACCTACCAACATGTCACCATGGCCTCCAATTTACTCAAATTTGTCACATGTGTTAGGCAATACTGGGCGTACCGACCCAGTGACACAAAACACGTTTTAACAGAAATGGCCATACTGAAGCACACGGGTTAAGGAACATGCCATAGTAATCTCAAGGTTTGATATTAGAATGAGCAATACAAATACAGCATTGGATCCTGCTCATTTCTTTGATGAGACGTGCCACATATGAGGAGTTAGGATTAGGTTTCTCTGGTATATAAATGTAAATGGGATTAGGAGGGAGGGGTAACTGAAAACATAGGATCTGTCAGCCAAATGTGCCAAGATGAATGTGTGCAAAAGAGGGTAAAACCTGCATCCAGGTATGTGTTGGGAGAATTGTGAAGCAGTTGGGTGATGACTTAGAGGCAGCTAGGGAGCATTCATATTTATTATTATGCTGTTGATATGAAGGTCATTACTTACCATCAGTAAACTTCTCTGTGGTGTAGTGGTTAATGTTAATGTAAATGATTGGTAGGGAGTGGCATAGTTTGGAGGAAATTTAAGAATGTTGCCTGGGCCCCCAATGGTGGCAGACATCAAATAGATATTGATACTTTTTTTTTCAACTAAGTAAAAAATCAAGGGAGGGGTGAGAGGCTCCTTCAGAATGCCCTATTAATGGAGAGGGTTTTTAAAGGAGCAGAGCCCCTTGGGATTGCTAAATCTGATGCTAAGCCCTTGTCTGTAGGCCTAAGTTTGAATCTGGATTAAGAGCATTCTCCTATCAGGTCTGTGAATCTATATTATTTCTGAAGTCTTCTCTCCTCTTGATAATATAAAGGCAAGTTGGGAGCATACACTATAGCTGCGTGTGGCAGCAGTGCTCATCTGTCGTGTCAGTCCTTTGAGCCTGTGGTGGGAGAGAACCCCTAACCCAACACAGGGCCAGTGTGACACCCGGGTTACTGCAGTTTAGCTTCCCCAGATATCCATCCTGAAAGGAAGGATGAACAGCTGGGTGGGCTGCATGCTGACTGCCCAGGCCAGGATTTGAACCCAGGCCCACAGATTTGTAGTCAGGGACACTAACCACTGCAATGCAGAGGTGCCTTAGGAGGTAATATGTCCAAGGAAATAGCAGTGGCAGAATACTATCCACTTCTCCCTATTCAAACATATGGAAGGTGACTCATCCCTCCCATCTCATGATATGCACATTCTCTTTGTTCTCACAATCTCATCAGTTTGTTCTCAGATCATTATTGATGTACATCCTTGCCTCGTGTGCCACGTTCTATTACTCTCCACACAGGTGATTTAGTCTCATGAGATTCTTGGCAGTGTGAAGTGTGGTGCAGGATTCCATACTGTATTAACAAAATAGGATACAAATATTGCTCTTATAATAGGGTTTTGCTCTGTCATGTATGTTTGAATTTTACTTTACCTAAGAAATAAGAAAATAAAAAAAACTGTCATTAGGAATACTGAACAGGAGAGTATTCATACTGTTGCCTAGCTAATTTTATAAAAAGCCAAAGTAGACAGGTTGACATTTAAGGAGAAAATGTAAATATTTTTGTACACTGTTAATAATGCATTTTTTTATATTAAACAAAAACTTTTATTTCCTTATTTCATACAGACTGGTGTTCCACTCAGTTGACACTTTCAGCAGGTTAAAGTTCTTCATGAGGTTTTCCATCAGTTGCAGTCCACTGAAGTTCTGCATAGTGTAGTACAGTGACCTCGCATCCAACAAGGGAATTTGATTTGAAATCACGTTGCATTGGACAAAGAAAAGAACCTATACCTATCCCTCGTATATCACTCATAATTGGGACTGCGAAGCCCCCGTGATGTAGAAAATCACTATCCAAACAATAGAATTAATGAGATTTACTTTAAACAGTTTCTAGACTTCCCTAACCTACTGTTCTTCCCATCTCACTTTCATTTCTGCTCAAATTTGCTGCTAAAAAAGGCTTGCAAATCATTATACTTAGCTTCATTTTAATTTATTTTTCTCATTATGGTTCTCTAATCCAATCTCTTCACTTTCTTTGTCAATTTCTATTTGTAATACTTCATGGTCACTTTTTTCCAGTGGGCACTCATGTTGCACTTAACAAGTCTATTCCTTTAGTAAGAATTAAGTCCAATCGTGCTGGCTCATCATTTCTAAATCTGCACTGCATGATTTAAGTTATCTGTGGCCAATTTTGATACTTTAGCTCCTCTTGTTCTCCTTGTCTCCCCTTGCCCATGTATACCTGTGAATTAGCTTCTGCTGAAAGGTGTTTGCCAAGAACAAACCCCTCTTGGCACAAACATCCAAAAGGTACTACTATTGTCAATTTTCGTTCACTCCATCCACACCCCACTCCCCAACCACACCACCAATTTCCCCATTCTAAATTTTACATTCATATCCCCTAACACAACAATTTTTCTTTCACTTCCAAAGTTTTTTTAACACTGTCCTAAGTCCTCCCGGAATCTCTTCATCTTATTTTTGCCTTTCTTTGACTAATCATTTACTGGGGCATGTACACACACATGCATACTTTACTATTCTTAGCTTCCCTGTCATCCACACAATCCTCAAGCCACACCACACCACACCAAGCCCCTTCCACTCCCGTCCACACTCATGGGGAGGCCAGTAACACGCATCCCTCTCTCCCTCTTCCCCTGCCCTGAAGGAGATTTCACATTTATTATGAAATCTCTGCCAGCACTTGATCATGTCATGATAAAGCAAACAGCCATGTATCGAAAACAAGTTCAGTGTAAAATCTTTTAACCTTACAATATAATTTAGATTTTCTAAGTCCCGGATGTTCTTTGTCCAATGACTCTTGAACTGACTCTACAATAATACTTCCATTTGAAACTGGCCGGTGGGGTGTTGGTTGCTGCGGGGTCAGCCCCGCCCTGCACCCTCAACACCTCTCGCTTCCTCTCATATGTCAGCTATTAACTACCATTAATGAATTTAGTTAAATAATTGGATAATCCAATAAGGTCATATAGTGTTAAGATTGTTTCGTTTTTACGATAATAACAAAGATTTTGTATAAATACCAAAACACTTGACATCGTTGTATTCCAACGTTGTCAAGTGTCGTGGTATTTATATGAAATCTGTTATTACCCTAAAAGCGAAACAATCTTAACATTATATGACCTTATTGTGTGGGGGGGCTCCACTCACACAGCTCTTCTGGACAGAGTGGAGTCTAAGGCTCTTTGTCTCATCAGCTCTAATCCTCTTACCGATTATCTTCTATCTCTTAAATTCCGTCACGATGTTGCCTCTCTATCTTCTATCGATACTTTCATGCTGACTGCTCTCCTGAACTTGCTAACTGCATGCTTCCCCTCCCTCCTGCAGCCTCACCTCACATGACTTTCTGATTAAGCTCATCCCTATACTGTCCAAACCCCTTATGCATCTTCCCTCTTTCATCCCTCACGCTAGTAAACTCTGGAACAATCTTCCCTCATCTGTATTTCCTCCTGCCTACGACCTGAACTCTTTCAAGAGGAATGTATCAGGACACCTCTCCTCCTGAAATTGATTTCTCTTTTTGGCCACTCTACTTTATTCAGGAGAAGTAAGTAGCGGGCTTTTTTTTCATTATTTTTTTTTTTTACGCCCTTGCACTGTCTCCTCTGCTGTAAAAGAAAAGAAAATTAAATTCATTTAAAGGTATTATATAGCTGACATATGAGAGGAAGCGAGAGGTGTTGAGGGTGTGTAGCAGGGTGTGGGGCGGGGCTGACCCCACCGCGGCCATCACCCCACCGGCTAGTTTCAAATGGAAATACTATAACCTCAACCTCGAATTTCCAACATAGCCTGAGTTCCATACAGCAAAGGAGTAATCCAACATGGGATGCACGTGAGTAGTGAAAAGGGTGACCATAAATGAAACAGCACAACTGTTGCATTGAGGATATTTTGCATAACACCTCCAGCTTTGTTGACTATATTAGCAATGTGTTGATGGAACTTGAAAGTGCAATCCACCATTATCCCCAAATTAATGGCAATATCTTTAATAGAAATAGGTATGTTACCCATGTACAGTACCCTCTCGAGTTTCGCGATCCACGAGTTTCACGGTTAGTCCTAAATTCTTACCATCCCGACTTTCGCGCATTATCACCCCGAGTTTCGCGCTGCTTTGACACGTACGGGTCAAGTCTACTTACCATCGGCGTCACGCACGCTACCTTTAAAGGTAGTATCACACTGGACGTTTTCCTCTAAACATTATGGCTATGGCAAGAGAGAGAGAGAGAGAGAACGGGTCGTTTTGAAGCCGCAGTTGAAGGTGGCTGCCTTACTATTGGCTGACAGTTTTGAAAACACGTTTGTGATTCGCTGGGAGTCCGATGACGTCATCGCCGACGCTCACCCTATCAGCGGCTTCACTGCCTTAACGTCCAACCATTGGGACTACGGTTAACGCCCGTACGCCCAACCGGGAGCGAGTTCACGGTTATCCGTAAGCTGGTGTCACACAGTGCTTTTTCTTCCCACCGCGTTGGCGCCACCTAGGGCAACCGGTAACTTCAACTATTCATGGTGTGCGTCACACACGGCCAAGGTCGGTTGCCCGTATCCACATCCACAGTACTTGCCCTGTATCAACATCACGTCGTCTGCTTAAGTAAGGGCTGTTGCGGCTTGTGCTGCCATTACCCAAGTTATGGACTTGTTGCTGCAGTTAAATGTAAGGAAGAACAGTTGTGGGTGTGGCATGCCTGTGGTTACTCCATGCCAGTTCTCATTGTCACCACTGTGCGTGCACGGCCAATCCGCCCACCTTGACTCAACCACATAAACACATGGATCGAACAACACACACACACACACACCAGACTCATTAGGAACCATTGCAGATGTTTCTGACAAACTGAAACGACTTCACCATTCCTTGAGTGTGACACCAGGTTACGGACAACCGACAACTCGCTCCCGGATGGGCGCACAGGCGTTGCCAGTAGCCAGAACGGTTAGAGGAAAACGGCCAG
Source organism: Eriocheir sinensis (assembly GCF_024679095.1). Lineage (NCBI taxonomy): Eukaryota > Metazoa > Arthropoda > Malacostraca > Decapoda > Varunidae > Eriocheir > Eriocheir sinensis. Next base: position 2,716,806 of record NC_066530.1, on the reverse strand, counting down.
TGTGACTGCCCCAAGGCAGCGAGGCCGCTGGCCGGGTGAGCGCCGGCGGTGATGTCATCAGACTCCCAGCGAATCACAAGCGTGTTTTCAGAGCTCAGCTAATCGTACGGCTTCATCTGTGGCTTTAAAACGACCCGTTCTCTCTTCCTGTTTTCTTCCTTTTTCCCAGGTACGTATTTTGAGATAAGAAGGGAGTAAAGGAGGAAAAAAAATGAGCTCGGGGGGGCAGCATGACCTAATTATAATGGCGCCACTATAAACAGTTGCCTGCGCCATGACGGGCTCGGGGCCGACCATCAGGCCCAGATGGATAGTCTACCGGCGCCATAGCCCAATGTAAAAAAATAAATAAATAAATAAAAAAAAATCCACGGGTCGGAACAGATAAGCGCCTTTTCAGTGTTTTCAATACCTCGAGTTTCGCGATCCTCGAGTTAAGCGCTATACGTTCGGAACGAAGCAAGCGCGAAACTCGAGAGAGTACTGTAGTAGAGTCCTGATAGACCCAAAGCTTCCCAGCCCATCTGACATCTCTGGAATCTTAATAAAACACTTGGAAGAATTCAAAGTAAGATCCCAGGGGGCGGATTCTGAGAAGGGCCCGTAAGTTAAGGCCCGCGCGCTGCCTTAACTTCACCAAGGCGCCGTTGGCTACGGCCGCGCTACGGCGCCGTATCTCTTCATTCCTTAGGGCGCGCGCCGCTGCAAGGCGGCCGCGTCTCAGTGGCCAATCAGGGGCAAGTTCTAGTCGGCAAATAGGAAGCGTCGACCAATCGCGGGATATAAACACAAATCAGCTGTTGTGCGAACGTTCCCGCGGTGCCGACAATGAATGAACAATGAAGCCTCTCTCCTCACCCCCTACCTTGACCCCTACGAAGAAAAGGAGGCCGAACTTTTCGGAAGGAGCTACTAATGCTAATAGCACTGACACAAACCTAACTTACCTTTGTTCATAACCTCAGACATTCAGACTATGCTATATTGTATATGCAAGCTATAACACCATTTTTGTGAAAAGTTACCTTTAACATTTATCAGCACTATGGTATATATACAACACTTGCAACACAGTGATGTCCCTGCTCACCCACGCGCGCGTGCAAGATACTACGTTGCTAAGGATGGGGGGTGGATCCCTAAGTTTGTAGGCTTTAGGAAGGCAAATATGAGGAAATGGTGTCGTGCGCGTAAACTGCATGCATATTTACCCCGTCTTCAATTGTGATGCTGTCCATAAAGTATGAGTGTATAGGAACATGGCAACATACCTATCTACTTACTAGTTCTTTGCAACTCCACATGAAAAAATGTATCATTGCAAGAGGCAGTGGGAAGCCTTCTCACAAGTTTTCACCACACTTCCTAGTTACTGTATTACTAAACATCTTACTGGTAGTTCATTCACTTCTTACAGTTGTATAAGTAGTATAACTACGTAAACATCGTTTATATGCATTTCATACCTGTATGAAGGCTGTATGTTCCACTCGTAGCAGCGAAGGCGTGCAGGGAGAGGAGGCCGTAACTCACTTAGGGCGGTCCACACCCGCCTTAACCTGCGGCGCCTCAATTAACTCTCCTAAAAATGGCCGCGCCGGTGTTTTGAGTACACCAGTCGAAGCGCTACGGCCGGACTTCCGGCGCCTTAAGCAGATACGACGCCGTAACTTCGTTTCCCATTAATTCAAGTCATACGTGTGCATGGATTCATATCTCGTGTACAGCGCAAGTGGAAGAGAGAGAGAGAGAGAGAGAGAGAGAGAGAGAGAGAGAGAGAGAGAGATGGGGGGGGGGATGGAGGGAAAGGGAGGTAAACGAGCGAAAGGGCCGGGGAAAGAGGGAATGCGGGGGAGAAGGAGGAGGGTAGGAGGGTACGTATAGTACGTGGGAAAGGGAGGGGTGGGAGTAGGGGAAGCCAGGGGTGGAGGTAGTTGGTGGATACACGTCACAAATACGTCACACCTCACCTGTTCGAATGTGTAAGTGGCTCACGCAGGTTTTGCCATCACAGTCAAGAGTAAACGCCATAATTAACCACATCTGGCAATACACAATAACGTCAAAAATTAGCGCAGTGTGTGAAACAATGTGTCAAAGCCCCTGCTGCTCCGAGTCTTCGTTTGAAAAATATTTGCGAAAAACGATATGTCATAGGGTCTGATATGGATAGTATGAAGTAAAATTTTCACACCTGGAATGAGAAGCTAATAACAAACTGAGCATATCTGAAAAGAAAAAGAAAAAAACATAAGCAGGGAAGACAGCCAGTTGATAACAATACTATTTGAGATGACTCCTTTTAGCCATTGGTTGCCTGATATGACAAGTGGTAAAGTTCTACTTTCTTCCCAGTCTCGCAGCGATACTTCTCACACTTCTCATCGGTTAGATCTTATTATTCTACGCAATTTGAACCCCACTTATGTGCGTCGCAAACTGCTAGTAACGCCGCTAGCGATTTTTTAAAAGTTAGCGAGTTTTTTTGTTTCTAACAGTTTGCGGCGCACATAAATGGGGTCCAAATGCGTAGAATAATGAGATCTAACCGATGGAAAATGTGAGAAGTAAGTGTGAGAAGAGACGGGGAACAAAGTATCATCCCCGTTGAATCATCATGTGACTGAGTTTTCCCGATACTTACCTCAGAACTACTCGGATTTAAAAACGTGGCTCTAAAAATGATAACACGGCCCAGGGTACTTACCTGTTGATCGACATCTCAGCAGGTTATCAGAGGGAAGAGTTCAAAAGCATGATGGAAAGGCCGTATAGCATACACACAGGGTGGGACTTATTTGAACATTATACAATGCGTAAAAATGAGGCACTGAGGTTTCGTAAAAAGGTACTTTGTGTGGTCCCACTACTTGCTTGCATACCAGTCCCAGATACGGCATCAGCTGATCGCGTCAGCGTGAATTAAGTTGCGTGTCGTCGTAGCTGAGAAATACACGGAGCCGCCGGCCATCATGGCACCACCTTCACACTAGGAGCTGAAGCCTGAACTGCCAAACGGGGAAGTGCTGTCCCCTGGTGGCGGGATTTTAAAATTATAAATCACCCATTCGTCGTGGAACTATGTAGGTACCAATAGTCAATAAATCTGCTCAGTTAGTGTTCTATATCGAAATTTTGTAATAAAGCGACGCATTATAGTAATAGCGACTATTGACATTAGCTCACCTCGCGCGAAAAGTTTTATGCAGCACAGTTTCACCATGCGATTTAAATATCAATACAGTTTAAATATCAAATAGTTTCACTGTGACCCCTTACACGAACACGTTCGAATCAGTAAATCCTGAGAAGCCCAGGATGTAGCCCACGGCAAGCCAACTGAATAGGAAAAAGTAAAGGGAAAAAATAATCTCTTGTAAAAACTTTCCTTTTTTTTACCTAAAATTGCGCGCCAAAGCGGCCTCTGCCGTGTGATATGGAATCCCTCGGAATCGACGACCCGTTGTTCAAAACCAGTCCGGAACACTTTTGACAACAACCTAACCACTTGGTCATCCACCTGCCGGAAATGTGGTTAAGAAGTATCCATAAACGAACCTACGTAAGCTTAGTCTAATGGACAGCAACCCATCACTGCTAAAATGTTAACCTATCGGCGCTAAGCTTTCACTGTATGACAAATATGACACAGTGGCGGAGCAATTCTTCATCCTTACCTTACTAGAGTCTTCCCTTATTATATCCTTTTCGCACCCAAGGCACTTCACAAACATAATAGTGATGGAAAACACTATCGGAAACATTTTTAATACGCCATTCAACTACCCCATAATAATTACAATCGCAAACTCCTTAACGAAATAACAATGTAGTATTGATAGAAAATAAACTAAGTTTATATTGAAACCGCTTACATACCAAGCTCTCTTATAATCTATAGGGCTCGACATAACTCGTTTTGTTTGTTTGCAGGGTCATGCTGGATCTTTTGTATAGAAACGCTAAATACAGTAACAGTGAAAACGTTGTAGGGAATAATAACCCCGTAAGAGAAGTAAATTCCCCTTTATTAACAGAAGTAACTGCAAGTCAAGGGCACCCACTTTAATGTCACATAGTTGCAATGTCCTTTCGTCATTAACTCAAGTCTTGGTAAAAGTTGATAAATTGCATTAAAAGAAACAACTACAAATTTAACAGCTGTGTAGCAATTGAGAGAGAGAGAGAGAGAGAGAGAGAGAGAGAGAGAGAGAGAGAGAGAGAGAGAGAGAGAGAGAGAGAGAGAGAGAGAGAGATCCATGATGACAACCTCCTATATCCTATAACGTTCACTTTCCATTTCTCTGTGTTCTTAGGTTTATGTGTAGTTTTGTGAGGCGCCATGCTCCTGAACTGTATGTTAGAACTTTTAGTCAGTAAACTTGAATAACATAGCCTTACTTAAATATAAACTGAACCCACCTTTAATGGTAACTTCTCTAATACCCAAGTAATATATTTGATAATCCAAGACAAAGTGACAAACATCAGACTAACCTGAACATTTGGAGGGGCGGAGAGAACATGTACAAGAGTGGCTGTGATGTCGTTTGCACTCAAGCTTCCCCGAGCCTTGAAGAACTCCTCTGCTTCACTCGGCCCGTCCATAAAGTGGTTATTCACCAGAAACTCAGTCTTCACCGAACCGGGACTGATGGCCTACAGGGAGGAGGAAGGACATTAACGATTGACCTTAATGTATTCATGCTTTTGACCGGGTACCAAGGGATGGTAACAGAGTGGGACTTAAGAAGTTTGCTGTAAGTTTTATTTATTTATTTATTTTTTATTTTTTTATATTTTTACGTCCCGGCGCCAATTGCGCCGGTAGGCTTCTTCCCGGTGGGGCCTGATGGTCGGCCCAGCCCGTTCTGGTGCAGGCGAGTGTTTATAGTGGCGCCATCTTGCATTGGCCCATGCTGCCCTTCCGGAGCTCATCTTTAATCCTAGAATATAGAGTTCGGGTTGATAGGATGTATTCTGGACAGCATGTGGGTAGTTTTAAGCCACTCGGCGGCGGCTGAAAAATCCCAGCTTGGTGGCACCGGGCGGGGATTGAACTCGCGTCCTCCTGAACGCGGCGCCGTCACTCTGTCGACTCATATCATTAAAAAATTTGTACTCATACTGCCCCGATCTTTGCAGAACTTATTTTCTTCACTTTTGCCTCCTCCATCAAGTGACCATTCACAATAAACTTATTTTCCTCATTTGCGATCAACCACAGTGCATCGAGAAGAATCGTCCGCTGCCAGGCTTACTGGGAGATCAAATATATAGGCATAAAAAAGGTAAGAACACGTAGAAATCCATGCTAAACGATCGTCAAGTTATATACAGGCAGACTATTTTACGTACAGCTCTAGTTTTATCTCACTCATGCAGTTACTCAATATCACTTAATTCTTACTGACGTTAATACAAACAATATAGCTGACTCAAGTTCAACCCTCATGACAACACTGATATGCTGTTCTTATATATATATATATATATATATATATATATATATATATATATATATATATATATATATATATATATATATATATATATATATATATATATATATAAACCACCTTCCATGTTGCATGTTTTTTTTTTTGTTGTTGTTATTGTTTTTCCACTATGGGTCGAAAATCACTTAAGTTTTTCCTCACTTCATCTTAATTCGTTCCATTTGCAGGGGCTGACCGCTGACCACACAGGCTGCCCCTGTGACCTGACCTCCGTGATCGACGTACAGCCACGTACGCGTGTGGCGTGTGTTCGTTTTTCCCGTCTTCTTCTTCTTTTGACCTGTTCCGCTTTGTATCGTTTCGATCTTGGGTTCTCCTCAATACTTCTATATACTTCTCTACACACATATCACAGTGCACACTTATATATACACTTCACCCTGAACTGAGCTCTGTACGTTTTTTCTCCTCGATCTTTTCTTCCACTGACTTTAATTGCTTTTCTATATGTCCTTTTGTTAGTTTCCACTATTGCACTGTTGTTTGTTTGTTTGGTATTTTTTTTCACTCCTCTTTCATTGCTCAGTTCTTATTTTCCCAACAACACGTCAAGATAATTTTTGTGAATGGTGTTAACGACGTAATCATTGCTTCCTCCTGATCGAGTCCTTATTTAAGCCCATCGATTCTCACAATATATTATTCTCCGTGGCTTCTTTAATAATTTATAAACACGATCAGTTCTTTCATCTTCATCATTAAAGACAGTTGTAAGCATTTCTAGCACTTTTTTCCACACGGGAAATGTGATTAATTTACCGCCCGGGCCTATATCCAAATTAACACGAACCTCTCTATGGTCACTATATATTTCCTAGCTCTTCCCCCACCTCCATCTCACTTATCAATTATCGTATTCCATTAGTTGTTAATTAAAATATGTTAACTATAGCTCCTTATAATTTGGTAGACTCAGCATAACTACCTGCTAAAAATTGTCTTGTATACCTTTTAGAAAATCCGCGGCTTCTAGGTCACCCATTAGCCTACATATTAATCATATTCGTTTAATGTTGATGGATGATAGATGAGGAAATCTATTGTCCTCCCTGAACTCAGTACCATGCTCCTCGTTTCCCTCCCATGAGCGAGATAACAACGTAGGCCTCGGGTGAGTTCCTGTACTGTACGCGTCTTCCACCCCACCAACACACTCACACACACACACTCTTCTTGGTCATCGGCATCGCCGCCCCGTAAGTGACAAATAGTCCTTCGGTCGTCATGAACTTGTGCCAGATCAAAAGTTTCTCAAAAGTTTGTGTTAAGTGTGAAATGAAGTCTTCCTCCTTCCTGTTGCTAAGTGTATCCATGCCACACCTTCCCCTAAACACTGGTGAGCCTGAGACATTCCCACCCACCTGCATGGACTGAACAACCCAAAGGTAATTCATACAAGGGGTCTTGGGAGTGTTGTAACTCCCCCAACAACTGACACATTCAAAGCACGGTTTGACAGACACATTGGTCAGCATAATTGCACTGGCTGACATGTCTTAAGAGGTGAGGGACATTATCAGAAGTTGCTTCTTAATTCCCCACCATCTGTTCATAGGTAAGCAGGAGTATGTTCATTTATTTCAGCACTTCCATATGTCTATGATTTTTATCCAGAATTACACCCAAGCAGGGCACTGCTGAACCTGTGCCTTTCCACACCTTGTTTTCTTAACCCAACAGAACACATTTTTACCTAATGGATGCTAACTTAATGATAAAATAGTAACTTATCATCACTGCTAAGGATGATAGCCTATCGCTGTACCGTGCCTTATCATAAGTAGTAATGTATCACTGCTGAGAAATTTGTGATTGAAACATCAGAGTACTGATTCTCATTATAAAATGTCAGTATAAAATAGGGTTAAAATAGCATCAACCAATGGAGTTGGGTGTGATTCTATAGTAACAGTTTTTTTTTTAAGGTAAAACAAAAGTAGATTGGGTTATAAAGTCCATTCATTTATATTACTCTATGAACAAAAAAATCCATTCACTTTGTTTAATGTCCCTGAAGAACACTCAAGTCAATGGCAGCAAAACTTGCTATTAAGTTTTGACACCAATAATTAGTGTGCTAACTATTCTCATCTGAAATCACTAGCTTCCTAAAGCCCCCCCTCCCCTCCCCAAAGCTAGTGATTTTTCAAATAAAAAGAAAGTAACTTAATAAACACACCAAAACTCACCAGAAATATAAGTTTCGTCCCCACAGTACACAGTAAAGCTGTGGTTGCCCCATACTGAGTTGAGATTGGTTGAGAGGCAAGGTGAACCTCTAACTTTAAACCTCCGAGTACGGAAGCGGAAGTGGCAATGGGCCTCACGTGAGCAGTTTGATCCTTGGCTGGGTTACCTCAAACTAGGGAGAAATAAGCACTAAACCCATGAGGAAGGCAGCCCCACCAGCCACCGCTGCAAGTGGCTCCCACAACTTGGCCACCATAGTTGCCTAGTGCAGGGCTAGAAAATCATGAGCATTCATCAAAATCAAGTCTAACAATTGTAACCTAACCTAACAGGGAAAGGGGGTGCCTTTGACCTTCCAAGACCCCCTAATATCTTACTCTAACCAAACATGACATCTCCTTACATAAACCGCCTTAGAGGAGGTAGTGGCCGAGCAGGCGTGGTGATCCCAAGGACCCAGGTTCAAGTCTCACTTCAAGATAATGAAAATTTTCAACATTGCCAAGTGGCAGAAAATTACCCACATGCTGTCCATATCTTCAATGAACTCTAACTTCAGCTATTGTATTTCAGTCAAAAGGAGCACCAGGGGAAAGCATGGGCCCAGCAAGTCATATACCATAACAGCCACTATAAATAAAATTCTCCTGTGCCACTAATGGGTCGGGGCCATCCACCAATCCTTGTAAGAGAGCCCATCCGCACTATAGGCAACATACATGCAAACTTAAAAGTAACCTGTTGCCATTATGAATAGTAACATATCACTGCTACATAGCATAATACTATCTACATAACTGTACACCTGACATAAAATGCATAGTGTGCAACACACTTGTGAGACCAACACTGGAATACTGCTCTGCAGTGTGGGATCCTTACACATACAGAAACATTGATAGGTTAGAACAAATCAACACCAAGGCGGCTAGATTCATTACAAACAGTTATACTCGAATGCCTGGCATCACAACACGGATCAAACTTCAGATAAACATCGAACTTCTTCACATAAACAGACAAACACACAGACTTACACTTATGTACAAGATCAAAAATACTCACATTGACATTGATCCACATACATACTTACACAACACAAACAATCAACTTACTTGTAATACACAACCAAAAATACCAAACATATCACACTAACATTGATGCATACAATCACTCATACTTTCCATGCACCATACGTGACTGGAACAGCCTCCCTCAACAGATTTTAGACTGCGGTACAATACTCATCCAGAAAACAAATACACACTCACTTGTCACCACAACACACCAACACTAACTATTACACTTGATTCACTTCCCTCCCCTGCATACTCGGCTCCCCCGTCCCCCCAACAGCCAACACAAATATGTGTGTTATGCACCTGCCTAGGTGCCCTGCGCATTGTTATCAAGATCAAGACTGCTAGAAAAGTAACATATCACAGCTTAAATAAATAGCAACCTAGAAGCTTGAAGTGAGAGGTTGAGAAGATAGCCCCAGACAGGAAGTGGCTTGCAGCCGTAGAGTTGATGCAGGGATTTTCTACGTTCAAAATTATGGAAAATTGTCTCATCAAAAACTTAAGAGGCACCAGTTCCTAGAGCAGTCAAATTAGCCTTTATTAGCCTTGAAAGTCTCCTGTGTTACCTGAGAGGTGGAACCTTCATTCCTTAGGTCCACCCACAACAATGTTTCCTTTTCTTGAATAACTTAAGGCTCATACTATTGGCTATCATGAGTGCATTGTCATTCATGCACAGCACTAGCATGCTTTTCATCTTAAATTTACTTGAGTCTCATGTCCTGGTAAGCAGTGAAGCACTAGGGCTAATACTAGGAGAGCATAACTGCTTATACTTGTCCTGCTTCAAACTTGTTGACAGTATGGCACACTCTAAAACCTCTGATAAAAAGAACAGGTTGGAGACCGGATGATAATATGATACATTCTTAACCTTTTCCCATCAGGGCTATGAATACTTCATTATTCTCATGACCCGCACTGGCGGGAATTTTAACCAGTTGCATAGAGATGTTTTATTTTTAACGCTCAAAGCAAAGTTACTTTTCTTATTAATTGTGCTATGTTTTGCAATAGCTACCTAAAAGTTAAAATCTACAAAGTATAATGCCAAAATGCGAGTTGAATTTAGGTAACATGCATAATTTTTATACACCACTAAAAACAATATCTGTCCCCTCAAAAATATTCAACATTGGAAATTCTTTTTAACCATCAGGTAAATAATTGAATATCCTTTCTAATGATCTATAGTTTTTTTGTATTTTGATCAATAAAAGCACATATACACGAGAGAGAATAAGAATATATTGCGTTGGCAGAAACAAATGGTACACTAAATTCTTTGTTGTCTTACAACAAGCTGCCCACTGCCTTTGGTCTGTCCCCATGTGGACAAGCTACAACAAGTATCAAGCTATGCACTCAGTCTGTCATCCAACATTTGACTACTTGAGATATATTTTATTTTTGATATTTAAGAAAACTTTCTTGGATGATGACGAAAATTGTCATCCTGACCTCTGCGCCAAAAAATCCCATGGCAACAAGTCATTTCCATTGGAATGGGAGATTACCCACATGCTGCCCAGATCTTCAATCAACTCTAACTTTAGCAACTTCATTCAAGAGGAGCACTGGGGACAGCATGGGCCAAGCAAGAGTCATATATCATGACAGCCACTATAAATAAAATTTGCCTGCACCACTAAAGGGCTGGGTCATCCAAGAGGCCCCTCAAGAGAGCCTACTGGTGCTGCAGGCAGCATGTAAAAAAATAAATAAATAAATAAATAAATAAATAAATAAAAATAAAACTGCATCATTAATACAAACAGTTGTTCAGCTCATACAAAGGGATAGTTAAGTGATGAGTTGACACATTTCAAATATCCCACAATGGGTAGAGCCCTTTCCTGGAAATAGCAATCATAGTTGAAGAGAACATTCTTGAGTGTAAAAAGATGCACAAGAGGTGATGCAGGCCACTCATACCTACATTGTGTGCTTTGTTTACAAACTGTCCCCCGTCTTCACAACCCTCAAAACAATGACTTGGTGTAACATTTGGATTATGTCGCCACTTTGGCAAAACTTGATAGCTCTGTTAACCCCCTTTGACTGCAAAAGTTTTTCTCGGGAGATCCCCTTGAACGCAATAGTCAGCGGAAAATTAACTTCGAAACTAAGAAAACGTCTTAAAAGGTGTTTTATTGTAAAATTTCTAGCACACCCTGCTGTGAAATCCGTTTCTTTCTAGGTTGTCGCATTTGGCTGGAATTCCAAGATTTACCCCAAATTTCAACTTTTTACAGAATTTTTTTAAAGAAAAGTTGCTCATTTTATCACGATGGGGTCTGTAAAATATAGTTTATAATCTTTGACCTGGAAAATTACTGCCTACAAAGAGCCAAAGTTGCAGTGAGATTCGATTTTTTTTTTTTTTGAATGAATCTCATTGAATAAAAGTTGTAGGAAAGCATCCTTATAACTCTACTGTGAAACCAGATTTTTATTTGGACTGACCATTTGGCTGGAATTCCATGATTCACCCCAAATTCCAGCTTTTTACTGGTGCGACGTACAGGAAAATTTATTGAAGAAAAGTTGCTCATTTTATCATGATGGAGTCTGAATAATATAGTTTATAATCTTTTACCCAGAAGTTTACTGCCTACAGAGAACCAAAGTTGCAGTGAAACAAAAAATATTTTTTGTAATTTTTTTAATTTTTTTCATTCTAGAATTAATCTCATTGAATAAAAGTTGTTGAAAATCATCCATATAACTCAACAGTGAAATTAGATTATGATCTAGACTGACCATTTGGCTAGAATTCCACGATTCCCAAAAATTCCAGTTTTTACTGGTGCGACATACAGGAAAATTTACTGAAGAAACGTTTCTCATTTTATCGTGATGGAGTGTGTAAAATATAGTTTAAAAACTTTGACCCGGAAATTTACTGCCTATAGAGCCAAAGTTGCAGTGAAACTCGAAAAATATTTTTTGTAATTTTTTGTAGTTTTTTTCATTCTGGAATGAATTTCATTGAATAAAAGTTGTAGAAAATCATCTATATAACTCAACTGTGAAATCAGATTATGATTTGGACAGACCGTTTAGCTGGAATTCCATGATTCCCCAAAAAATCCAACTTCTGGTTCCCACTCCTCTGAACACTCCTGTGAATAAGATATTGGTTCATCTAGATTCTAGAACATCTCGTATATCACTACGTTCAGCATGCACATAATGAGCAGAAACTAAAGGAAGACCACCGAAACAGGATGGCTGAGGGAACATAATCGCTCTGCCAACGCCATGATGCGTAGGCAGGAACTGTGGACTATTTTTTGCATGGAGTGGTGGTAAGGGGCAAAAGAGGTGCCAGTTAGTCACTTAGCATTGACAGAGACCTAGTTACGCCGGGCCTCCAAATTTCAGATAGCTTCTCGCTCTCCAGCACTGGCGTCATGCTCATTGCCTGCGTCTGATAGAACTTTATGATGCCAGCGGCATCATCGTCATCATAGGGTTAAGTAACACCGCAATATGTTGCATGGCTAAAGGGTCAACTGAGCGCAGGGTGTGGGTGCCCACCCTTCCCATGCAAAGATTTCTTGGTCCGTCATGATGAAAGTTGCCTACTCATTCCTCCCAGCCCGTCAGAATATCTTCACTGGTTTTGCAGATTTGATCGTTAGTTATGAAATGCAGAGCTGTTTGTATCCTATCTCTAGACTTGAAATTGCTAGTTAGAAAAACACTGGTTACAGTGCCCCATTGTAGCACAGTGTATATGATTGATAAGAGTCTTAACTGGGTGCATGCATTGAATACATGTCAATCACTTGGGATAGCAGAGGGTCAAAAAATGCTTTCTTTCATCATCTCATTGTAATGAAACATCACATTTGCATATCACAGAAAGCGATTCAAGTAAACAATGACACATTTCATATTTGTACTGCTTCAATAGTTTTCATTTAAATTGAAATGGAAAACATCTTGGTTTCAGCAAAAATGCCAGGATGGTGTGCATGGCCAGTGTCAGCTCCTCCCAGACTGTAAGGGTTTAAATTCCAAAGCAATTTTGTTTCTGTTTCTATCTTTTATTACTATTTTCATTCTCCTGCAGCCTTGCTGCATCTAACTTTCTGTTCTAGTTCTACCCCCATGCTGTCTGAATCCCTAATATAAGAACTGACCAGCATCTTTTATTTTTTCATCCCTTTCACTAAAAACTTAGTCACAGCATTTCTTAATCTGCATTTCCTCCTTCCTGTAACTTTAATTCTTTCAACAGGGGAGGATCAACACATTTTGCCAACCTGAATTGACCATGCTTTTGATACTTCTGTCCTCTGTGTGGGAGTAGTGACTGGGGGCCATTTTTCTTGGTTTTGCCCCTGAAATGTCTCCTTTCCTGAAGATAAGAAATGTAACATTTCCCATCTTTGCAGGTAGTGGATGAGCAACATGGGTACCTACTTTTACTCTGGCCTTCACCCGAGGATGGGCACCATTCCCGTCCATACCTTCTTCCATGGCCTTGGTGGCAAGCCTGTCATTGCCATGAAATCCAGTATTATTATTGAGGGACAAAGTCTTCAAAAAGTTCAGCTGAAGGAAGTCAAAGCCATTATGAATGCCTATGAGCAGTTCCTCATTCCTTCCATATACGAGACTAATCAGGAGTACGATTACGCACTTTTGGTGGAGAATTTGGACAATGACTCCATCCCAGACAAGGTGGCAAACTGCAGTTCAAAGCCAGGGGAGACTGTCATGGGTATCATCATTGACAACAACCTGCTGGATGGAACATACACAGTAGGATGTGGGCCACAAGTATTCACAAATGTAACCTCTGATTTTTTCATAAGCATAAGCCCACAATCAGAGTTCCCATGTGTCCAAATACAGAGAGGCTTTGATTCCTGTATTTCATCTGGTAAGATTTGCGATGGTAAATCCAGTATTAAGAAATTGCTTGATCCTATGACCACCATTACCTCACAAGAGTCATCAGCATCCCCTCAACATTCAACCAAGCACGAGAGAGGACACGTCACTCCCTCTCTAGCAGCAATGGCACTAACAACATCAGCCAGCTCACTGAGTACAAAGTCTCCTCCAACAAAGGCTGCCACACAAGGGAAAAAACTCAAATCCTCTACTAGCTCATCAGGTTCACAAAGTCTCAAGTCTTCTCTGCAACAGACACAGAACAATCCTACCAAAAGCACACCATTTAAACCCTTTACAGGCTGGTCTAGTTCACTGAGAAATGAGAACCTCCTTGAAACCTATGGAGACTCAAGCAGCGACGAGTCCCTTGAGGAAGATCCATGGGCCCTTCCTGACCCTATTGACCCCTTTAGAAACCCGGCCAGGACACCTATCACTGAGTTTCTTCGTGAACAACCACTGAAAAGTAAGAGCAGTCAACTTGCACTTTCTACAACCTCTGCAAGTTCATCAAGTTACAAGCCTTTTCTTCCACAAGTACAGACTAATTCCACAAAGAGCAGTAACCCTAAACCCTCCACAAGCTCTGCCAGTTTGAGTTACAAGTCTCTTTATCCACAAGTGAAGAATAATTCCACAAAGAGCAGTAACTTTCCAATTTCCACAAGCTCTGCCCGTGCACTGAGCTCTGAGTACCGTGAGGAAGATCCATTGGCCCTTCCCGACCCTATTGACCCCTTTAGAAGCTCGGCCAGGACACCATTCACCAAGTGTCTTCGTGAACAAGAGAAGAAAAGTAAGAGCAATCAACTTGCAAATAGTACAACTGCTGCCAGTTCACCATTCCCTAAATCTCCACAAGTCCAGATCAGCTCCACAAAGAGCAGTAGCAATACATACTATAGACTTTCTCCCACATCGTTGTCCTTCAAGCCTGTTTATCCACCAGCCCAGACGACGTCCATGAACAGCAGTAACCTTACTCCTTCTGCCAGTTCATTGAGTTACAAGTCTCTTAATCCACAAGCAGAGAGAAGTCAACTTAACCCCTTTATAAACTCTGCTAGCTCACTGAGGTCAGAGTCCCTCCAATCACAGGCACAGAGTAACCAGCTTAACCCCTTTAAGAGCTCAGGCAGTTCATGGAATGAGATCTCAAAACCACTAGCACACAGTAGGCATCTTGAGCCCTCTGAGAGCACAGCCAGTTCTTTAAGATATGAGTCTTTGCTGCCACAAGCACCACCTGATCCCACACTTCAACACAGCAGCTCATCTACTGTCCCAGTAATAGAAAATGAGTCAGACATCCAGGCCTGCAGCGAAATGTCCCTTGAAGACTTTGAAGCACTGAAACCAACACTCTCTTCACTTGAAAAAAATAGTAAGATAATAGAGAATTACATGACAGTTACGATTTGAAATGAACAGCCCCATATGATATAAGTTTGTGAGGCACTGGTGAATGGTCTTCATTTGAGACAATATGCTAAGTGATAATGATTGAAACAAATGCCTCTGCCTCGTGTTTGGGAATGGAAATTTACTTTTAAGATGATTTATTTGCAGACATTTTAATGTATAAGCTGAGTAGTTACACTTTCCTTTCTGAATTTCTGCGGAAAGAGAATGAAGATATTTTGATTTCCTGTATATTTTAATTAAATATGATAATAATAATAAGAATAATAATGATACCAATAAAATAGTTAAATTCCATTAATCTGGTGACAAAGTCTGACACGCCTTTGGTTTTATAGCAGTACTAGAATGGATACAACAATGGACAACTTGTGGCACTCGGTGCTATACGTTACAATGGATGAAGTGCCTGGTCCGGTCTTGGTTTGGGAGTAGGTTAGGTTATATATGTGCATACTCATACAGTCCTTATCTAACCATACCTAACAAAGACACAAGATCAGACCTTTAGTCCATTGCTGTAACCATTCTAGCACTGACTTTTTGGCCCAGTCAGAGATAATCCAGTGCCTCCTGAGGCTCCATTTTTCCTCAGATGGCAGATGGCTGAACACATGGGAACAAGGGAATCCCGCCTGCCCTACCCATAGTGTTTAGAACTGGGCAGGTGTCCTTAATTTCATTACCATAATTACCTGAACTTAATGTAACCAGGGGTACAATTACTAGTTTTTTTAACAGGAGGAAAAGGTGCATATTATGGTGCAGCCAGCCTCAGTACAGACAGTTTCTGCCAGTCTCAGCATGACTGTGTGGGTGTCAGTGCTGATGCAGGTAATCCTCAAGTTACAACGTATGTGACTCATGACAGCTCGCACTTACGACCACGTCAATAACATTAGTAATACTTGGTTATGTAATGATTACCAGTATGAGCACTGACACCCACACAGTCATACTGAGACTGGCAGAAAGTCTGTACTGAGGCTGGCTGCACCAAAATATGCACCTTTTCCTCCTGTTAATACTAGTAATGGTACCCCTGGTTTCATTAAGTTCAGGTAATCATGGTAATGATTTAAGGACATTTCAAGTATCCCACCATGGGTAGAGCAGTGGTTTATTTACAAAGTCCCAAGAACCCTGTTGTAACTTGAGTACTACCTGTAATGTCAATAACGTAGGGAAAATCTAGTGAAGTAAAAATCTAGGAAACATGTAGCTCTGACAAGGAGGGGGTTGTGCTACACTATGCAATAATAGCAATATGAAGTTAAAATTTAAAGTACTTAGTGTGTCCCTGGATAATGGGCTCTTTCATGCCACTGGCTCAGTGCCAGTTGGATGGAGATGAGCACTGATGCCACGCATGGCTTTAGTGTATGCCCCTAACTTTACCTTTACATAACCTATTGTCTTCAGAAAAGCATATTGCTATTAAAACACCTCTACTTCGCCACAAAGACCATTAACCCCTTCACTCCGGCGACTCAACGTCAACGTATGGAAAGGGTTAGTCCTCTTCTAAACCTCTTAAGAGGAAATGGAAGAGGATTAAGAGGAATTTAGAGGAGGATTGAGAGGTTTATAAGAGGATTAATCCTCTTCCATTTCCTCTTGACCCTTTCCATACTGTGACGCCGATGTCTGCGTCACGGATGGAAAGGGTTAAGGCTTACATGGGCAAATCTTCATTGTGATAAAATGAATATATCAATCTTGATCTCAAAAGTTGACATGCTATGAGACATGTCAGACAGTTGGGTTATTTGTAGAATTTGAGAGTGAATTTGTGAGCAGTGCCTTTTACACTAATGTAGAATTTTGATAACATGAATAATTGTTTTTAGGGGAAAGGATCATAACATTTAAAATTTTAATGACATGGCTTCTGCACTACTTCCCCACTGCCTCTCATGCCTCTTTCAACCTCCCTCCCACACTCCTCCCCTTTTCTCCCTCATCCCTTAATGTCCCTCCCTTCAGGAACAGCCCTGACTGAGTCCAAGGTGGCATGCCTCCTCTGAAATTTCAATCCAGCTCACACCATAACAAATAAGAAAAGCATATTTTTATGAAAGATTTTATACTCAAAATAAGATAATTTTACATTTGAGAATGTTACACAACTCGTTACACCCTCCATACAAAAAAAATGGGAGTGCTTTTCACAAGCAAGTTCTGTATGTGGCCTGAACACGTGCATCGCCAGTTGTGTTGTCCACCTGTCAGCTGTGATTTATTCTCCCTCATATCCTCTATCTCATTTCAACTTTTTTCCTCCTATCTCAGCTTCCTTATCACTAAGATCCATTAACACAAGGGGAGGGGAGGATGGGAGCAGGACTGAGCTGAGATCTGCTTGGGAGCTAGTGGAAAAACAACTTTCATTCTTCCTCTTTTCTTTATCACACATTTATTAGCATGAGGGGGTGGCAGTGATAGGGAGTCTAGGGAGCCTATCCAGCTCAGAAACTCATAACCACACACATTTAGTGTATGCATACATTGACAGAAAAGGATGTGACAAAAAAATCTATGACTAAATTATTCATACCTTATTACCACCCAACAGACATCTGATAATCCAGCATGAGGCTGGTGTGCTGCATATTGGATTAATGGACTTTTACCGTAATAATAATGTTTCTCTAAGAATTCATTAATGCTTGATAAAAATATGTAACAATGAGCACTACAATTTAAATACATCAAACATGAATGAAGTCAACAATATTGATAGTGTTATACAGCCTTAGAGCCATATAAGAAAATGTCCTCCTGTGAAACATTTATTTTTTAATATAGGAAAATAAGGCATACATATGGAAATAATATTTTTACACTGACTGAGGTAATATTAAGACTTGGATATTTTGTGGTGCTGTGTAATGGCCAGTAAATGACCAAGGTGGAGGTCATAGCGTGTCACTGTGATGATTTACATACACAATTGCGGATAAAGTATCGATACATCTGACTAAACTCACGACCCTGTAACCCCTTCCTGCAGAGCATGTCTTTTCTCCTCCCCTGCCCATGCAACCCCCACTCCTGCATTTCCCTTCCTCACCCTCCACTCTCCCCCTACCACATGTTACTTGCCACACAGGAGGCTACAAGTCAAAAGTACAAATTAGATGGATTGATGTTTTATCCGTAACTGTACATTACTGGAACAATTGTGCCTTACTTCTAACAAAGACTACTATTCTCTGTGAAAAGGTACATTGTAATTATTTACATGTCTCTGAAGAATTATAGGGATATATATATATACATATTTTTGCTCAACATTGTATTTTACATCATCCTTATTACTAACACACAAAAATGTCAGGAGCCCTATGGTGATTCAACTTTCATTTACCATGTATTAATTTAGGAAAGTCTATGTATGGCTCACTGCACTGAATGTTAAGAAAATATAAAAGTGTTGAAAACCAAGACTGTAATAATCTAGACATGAAACAGGTCACTTGTCATCTCCCTATCCAAATCCATAAAACTGAACACCTATCTGCAAGTGACTAAAAGACTTCTAACTGAGGATAGGCATTGAGATCAGTATCATGTTTATGAAGCCTACACTGAGAAAGCTGAGGTTTCTCTATCCCCTCACGGTACTATAAATAAACCTACCACTGTCCTATGATGGGGTGGGTCTCCTCACACTTCAGGGGGTATGTATGTCTCATCAGCTTCTCGAGGCTTCTTTTTCTTGGGGAAGGCAATTGATTTCTTCTTGGGGTAGTATCTGAAAAGAAATATACTTGTTATGTAGCTGAAGGAAATTAGTAACTGATAAACATTCAAATAATATTAAGTATTGCAGTCTAGATGTGAAATGGCTTGTGTTAATCCAGTCATATTGATATTCATCAGGGATTAGACAGGCAGACACCTGCTGAAACAGGTGTAAGCCACTCCCTGTGAGGTACAAACAGAAGGCAAGGAGGTGTTGCAAGTGGACAAGGATTCTAATCTTGAAGTCACTTGTGCCCCTTGTCTAACTGTATGGCTGTGAGACATAGACACTGAATAGTGACTGGAAGAAGTGTGTCAATGCCTTTACAGAATCATGAAGTATTGCTGTAATGGTTTAATGTCAAACCAGCGACTACTTCATGTAACTAAATCAAAGCCTGTTACTAGGATATTCCATGAATGCCAACTCTGATTATATGGGCACATGGCACGCTTCTCAGACGTCACTCCTGCTTATAGTTGTTTCTGTGCAAGACAACCCTGAGTGAAGGACACCAAGGGGACACCCACATAACTCATGGCTGAGGCAAGTTGACTGACCCTGCCAAGAGTGGCAAAGAATGGGAAGGTTAACTGCGTGGGGAGGGCTTGCTCAAAGGGATCATCGGGGGTAGAGGGGGCAGGTAAGCGAAGCAACATGCTCCCTAGTGTATGCTTTCCATTAGTTAGTTTGTTGTCCACCCTTGTATAAAGTATGCATCTCGTGTGTGGGAGGCTCTACACACAGCCCTCTTGGGCAGTTGAGTCAAAGGCTCTTTGTCTCCACTCCCTCTTACTTACAGTCTTCTACTCTTTCTATTTTCTATTGATGCTTTCATGATGACTGCTCTTCTGAACTTGCTAGCTGCATGCCTCCACCCCAATCATGGCACTGCTACACACTTCTCTACTCTGAGCTCAACCTAATGCTATCCAAACCCCTTGTATAAAAGTTAACCAGCATCTCTATTCTTTCATATCTTTTGTTAGTTAACTCTGGAAAAGACTTCCTTTGTCTGTATCTCCTCCTGCTTACAACTTTAACTCTTTCAAGAGGGAAGTATCAGGACAACTCTCCAATCAAAATTGGCCCTATCTTCTGGCCACTCATTTTGTACTCTTTGCTGGAGCAGTGCTAAGCAAGCTTTTTTATCTTTCTAATTTTATGCTCTTGAAAGGATATTGCTGGCATTTAAAAGTGAAAGGGTTCAAGGGTAATCCAATCATAAATGTGTCTGTCATCTTTGTATCTTGGAAATACAAGAAGATAAACAATGTGGGGTTCCAGAAAGGGTGTTTTGAATAAATGAAGGATATTACTGTTACCTATGAGTGAAAGGGCTCAATAATCTAGTCAAAATTATATATATCTTTGTTTCTCCTTTAAGAAGTGAAAAGGCTCAAGAATAATCTACTTAAAATGGTAACTTTCATCTTACTTTCTGCATCTTAGGAGTACAAGACAATACAATAGCTTACTTCTTCTTCTTAGTCGGCAACAGCATCTCCAGTTTCTCTTTGTTATCGAAAAAGAAGATAACCTCCTCCTTTTCAGCAAGGGTCTTCTTCTTGTCCTCTATCTCCTCCATCAGCTGTTTCTTCCTGTAGGCATCAACCTGCCGCTGGTACTCATCCTCGCGCTGCTCCTCCCACCGCCGGAAATTCTCAATCTGAAGTAAGACATTACAATATTTTGATCAATTTGGATTTTTTTTCAGATACCAATACATGGATATCAAAATTCAGTCAAAAGTACCCATAAAATTTTTCACTTAGTGAAGTTTGTTGTGGAACCTGTGGCATATTCAAAATAAAATTTCTGATTTTGAATAATCTTTCATTTTGAAAGGCTCAATACAATACATGCTCTTTTGTGCTGTCTGTGATCTCTTAATTGCACCTCTTCATCAAGCCACATGCCCTAACTGGTGCCAACTTTTAACATATCACATGAACATATTTCCCTGATACAAAACTTGCTGTCTGTTTACAGTGATATCAAATTTTAACCACTGAACAGTCTAGAGGGAGACATGCTCTCACAAAGTGCTTTCTTTTTATGTTTTTTTTTTTTTATCTCCAGTGCCACAGTTATCAGAGATAATCAGTGAATTACTTGTATTAACCCTCTCTCACATCAATAAGTTTCATAGGATTTTCCAATACCTCATCCGTTGGGAAGCACTTTGTGCCTCCTTGTGTACCCTGCAAAACGTTGCTTAGTAGGCACATTTCTTCCCTTAGTAATTCATAAGTAGGCACATATATATCACTAGATTCACAAGGAATTTATCTGCAAGGTGATAACAAATATTCCATTATGAAAATTTCATCAATTAGAGAAAATAAATAAAAACTTAAATCAACATGACTGAGTCACCCCATGTGGCAGTGAGGAGTCATATCCCATGTATGAGAAACACACTGCACAAAAAAGTGGGGATACAGCGTGCAAGCCGCCAGCCTGACGGGTACATGCTGACACATTTTCCTCCTGGTCAGCATGTTCTGGGCAGGGACAATGCTACCTGTTCATTACTTTTAGAAAACTTGTGCTCATCTTGACTTGTCAAAAATTTTCACACCTACACTAGAAACCTTTTTTCAATGAATTCAAATGTTTTCTGTTGCATTAGTGTGTAAAGTGATGTTTTGCACAGACATTTTGACACATGTGCATTTCATGTGTGAGGGTTAATGTAAAAATTCATATAAACAGGATATTAAAAAAAAAAAGGCAAATATAGGCAAATATTTGTGGGCAACAGACCAACCAGTTCTTGCCAGGAGGCAGGAGCACAGGCTGGGGATGCAGAGGCTGCAGGTGTGCCAGCATTTGCCAGTCCTATATTGATATATTACTACTACTAATAATAATAATAATAATTCATCAGTGTGTCTGAAATAATTAATGAATTACATAGTTCAACTTCAAATGTAATGCAGGAAAATAAATGTCCATATATTGATTGTATTTATGTTATACCGAAAATTAGATTTATAACTAAATCAGTTAAAACTATGAGTCTGTTCACTAGTCAAATTCCACAGTCTTGTCATCTCCATCGAGTTCCTATGCTGTGCACCGCCCAGGCCCTGACCAGTCTATGCTCATGCTTACATATGTCACAAAAACTCAGGTAAGCAGAATTGTAAGTTTCAAAGGAAGAGTGTTTGTAACAGCCAAGACAACCTGATCCCTGGGGCCTTAAAAATAGTATTAACAATTTCACAACTATAACAAGTTTCCTCACTTGAGTCTTAATGTCTAGTGGTTCAGCCTCCTTGGCAGCATCCTCAGCCAGCTTTGTGATGGCTGCCTCAAGGTCCTGATCTCCTGCCTCTGACTCTGCCACCTCCACACGTGCCACAGCTGAGAGTAGCCGCTCACGCACTGCAACATCCTCCACGCCCTCCACGAGACTCTTCACCTGACTTGCCTGAGAAAGGGATGACACTCTTTTATCACTACACTTGTTGTCTGCACCTGGAAAGAAGGAAATGGAACAGGAAGGGAGGAGGATAGGACAGGACAGAGGTTGGGAAGAGATGAAAACAGATGATGAAGAAAAAGAATAGGAAACAGTTGAGGGAGGAAAAGGGAGGAAATTAGATAAAGGAAGAGTTGGAGGGAGAGACGGAAATGAGAAAGAAGGGAGGGAAAAGCTGGAAAGCGGCAAACAGAAAGGAAAGGAAAGCAAGGATTTTTTTTTTTTTTCTACAGTAAAAGAAATGCCAAGGAAAACAACTATACATTGTAAGTGCCAAAACATGCTGCTCTCATAAAAGATCCACTCTATCTATTAATCATTAAGGTCTATTATAGTATGGTTTTCCACACACACATACAGCATGAACTTTACTTGACAAGTGGGTTGTGCTTACTGGTAGTAAAAAACATACATAGCTACGGTATGTAAAAAAAAAACATACACCAAAATAAAATATACACCTCATCCACTACTGCAGAGGAACTAGTAGTGTGTGCTAAAGGCAATATTTTGGCACTTTAGTTTCCAAACAGATCTATCAAGACAAACAAAATACCGATAGAGAACACTTCCTCTAAAACACAAAGGTAGCAACTAATGCTAAAAGCAATAGATCAGCATTTAGTTTTCAGATATATATCATGATGTACCAAATTACTGGGATAAACCTATATAAAAATTATGGTACACATAATACATATATCCCCCCTCAAAATTAGTGAATCGGACCCAACAGTAATGAGGATAAACATGCAAACACATGCCTGACTCTTCACCATATCATCATCATCATCATTTTGTTTAACATCCGTTTTCACTCTTCCTGAGCGGTTGGACGCTTTATGGCTCTCCTCCATTCTACTCTGTCTTCTGCCCGATGCTCATCCAATTCTATCAATGCTAAGTCTTCCTGTATACACCTTCTCCACATTTTCCTAGGTGTACCAACTGGTCTCCTTCCTTATACCTCCAATCTCTCCAAAACTCCTAGCACTGTATCCTCCCCTGCTCTCTTCACATGTCCAAACCATCGGATTCTTTCCCTTCTGAGGACTGTTTCCAGGTCCTCTACTCCACATCTGTTAGCTACATCTGCACTGGACACCCTATCTTGCCACCTGATCCCCGCCATATACCTCAGCATTCTGCGATCACTTGCTCTCAATACCTCCATCAATTTTCTAGTTAGAGCCCATGTTTCTGCTCCATACAACATCACTGATCTAATGCACGCTTGGAACACCCCTGCTCTGGTCTTTGGAGGGATGCTACGATTCACGAGTAAACTAGCCACCTCCCTCCACTTTAACCACGCTGCCGCTACTCTCGCTCTCGCTGTCCTCCCCACTCCCGCCTCACAGTCCAGAACATCTCCCAAATAACAGAAATGTTCTACCTCATCCAGCTTTCCTCCATTCACCTCTAGTTCATCCCTCTCAGTTTCTTGTCCTTGCTGTCTCCTTATGCAAGCTGGGCATGTAAAATTCTGCACTCCTCTTACATTTCTGAGGCCTGAGCATCTAAGGTGGCACCACTGCCTGCAACATGTGCACAAGACTGAATTTACACCTACTCCCTGCCCACAGCATCCACATGGATATTTTCCCAATTTAATCTTTTCTCTTGCTTCTTTTCCAGTCACCATGTACTTTGTTTTTTCAATATTAATTTTCAAACCTCTCTCCTCCATTCATTCCTTCCATTTATTAAACTTTTCTTTCACTTCTGCTGTCTCTGCATTTACTACCAAGTCATCTGCATACAGCAGCTCCCATGGTGCCTCTCCACCATATCTCCCTTCTATTTTACTCCCAACCTGTAACAACACCTTTCCATTTTCAAACCTCCACTGTCAACCCTCATGTCCTTAAAATATTCTCATCACAACTGCACCCCAGCCACAACCACATTCCTCCTCTTCATACAATTTAGTCAGTTGCAACTTTGAATTCATGACTCAGTACTACACAAACTTTCTTGCATAAGTGTTGCCAAAATAGAGAAAGACATCCACAACACAACAAATCCACCAACAACTCACCACAGAGGCAGCAATATGTTCCTTCCCTGCCCTCAGCTTGTCCAGTGCAGCCTCCAACTCCTCCCACTTATTGTACAGTGCCCAGCCCAGGGCCTCACAGTTCCTGCCCACCAGACCACCCACCAGGGGAGATGCCCAGGCTAGGGTCTTGCCTACAATGTGGTTTGGGTCCGTTAGGTCAAAGTGGTCATCAAAGTAAGGGTTGCGCAGGTACTTCACTCTGATCTTGACCTGAGAAGGAAATTAACTTTGATGAGAGAGTGTGTGTGTGTTTGTGTGTGTGTAATTCACCACAGCCTGATCACGAGTTGGACTCCCTTTCGCCAGCAGGTACCCTCACGACGTGAGCAAGTGCTCATTATTGTCGATCTCTGGGTACTGCCAGGACCTCACATACCACACACCCCATCCCCCTGGCTCAAGGGGGGACAGTAACCACTCCTAGTCAATGGAAAGAATCTGGCCTGAGCAGGGCTCGAACCGCCGCCTGTTTGGCCGTGAAGCCTTGCAGCATAGCGCTCTAACCAACTGAGCTACCGGAGCGGTAGAAATATACATATAAATGTGTGTGTGTGTGTGTGTGTGTGTGTGTGATGGTTGTTATTATATAGAACAGGAATACAATTTCAACTTTAGGGTTGTTTCTAGTTCTAAACTAGCATGTCAGTTAGTAAGGAAAAACTAATGAATTAGTAGTATATTACAGTACTCAATTAAATTTTCAAGGGGATATATCCAGTACAGATCATTCTCAAATTGTGCAAGAATTCAGACAGCATAATTGTCCTACACAGTATGGAAAAGCAAGAGTCAAAGGGTACATGGTTGACATCTCATTCATCTGGGACATTTTCTTCCCCTTTCCCCAATTTTTCCCAACTTTACACACACATACACACATGTGCAGGCACGTGCAGGCACATGAAAGAACACACACACACACATTTATATGTATATTTCTACTGCTCCGGTAGCTCAATTGGTTAGAGCGCCACACTGCAAGGCTTCATGGCCAAACAGGCGGCGGTTCAAGCCCCGCTCAGGCCGGATTCTTTCCGTTGACTAGGAGTGGAGTGGAATGGATTCTGCAAGTCACTGTGTTGGCCCCGATTATGTTTGCAGTATATGTTAATGATATGATAGAAGGAGTGGATAGCTATATGAGTCTGTTTGCTGATGACGCTAAGATAATGAGAAGAGTAGAAAAAGAGGAGGACTGCTTGCTGCTCCAGAGACCTGGACACAGTGTGGGAATAGAGCAGGAAGTGGGAAATGTAATTTAATATCAAAAAGTGCAGTGTTATTGAATCTGGAAAGAGTGGAATGAGAGTAGAGCGACATTATAAGTTGGGTAAGGATAAGTTAGACAAGAAGACAGAAGAAAAAGACCTTGGAGTGATGATCACAGAGAACTTGTCTCCAGAAAGACATGTGAATAAAATATCAGCTGAGACATACAACCTGCTGAGGAACATCAGAGCAGCGTTCACATACCTTGATGAGGACATGGTAAGGAAATTAATTGTGACCTTGATACGCCCTAGACTAGAATATGCATCAGTGGCTTGGTTGCCATCACTTAAGAAACACGTTAGAAAACTGGAGAGGATACAGAGAGCGGCAACAAAAATTGCACCGTGGCTGAGCGACCTGCCTTATGAAGAAAGATTGTTGAGGCTGAACCTCCCTACATTGGAAAGTAGAAGAGAAAGAGGAGATTTAATAGCTGTGTACAGGGTGATGAATGGTCTGGAGAAATTGGATAGAGATGACCTTTTGATAAGAGAGAAACTTAAGAGGAAACGGAAAACTGTTGAGAAAAGGAAATTGTAGAAGAGACATCAAGAACAGCGTCCCACAGAGATGTGTGAGGGTCTGGAATGGGCTGGAGAGGGAAGTGGTACAGGCTAAGTCAATAAGCGCAGTTAAGGCCAAATTAGACAGAAGTAGTTGGAAAGACGGGACAGCACGAGCATAGCTCCGTTCCTGTAAATCACAACTAGGTAAATACACACACACACACACACACACATTTATATGTATATTTCCTGCAAGAAAGATGTGTAATAAGTAAAACTCAAGTTAAACAGTGCATTTACATTAATTTGAGAAACCCAGGATGATTGAAAAGCTTAGCAAGAACTGCTCCATTTAGCATTGATGGTATTGAAAAAATGCAATACAGTATGATCAAAATATTACAAAGTATAATATGATAAAGAATCAGTTCAGTATAACTTAGAAATGTGTTAAGTTTATATCTAATAGAAGTGCATGTTCACATGAAATTATTTTTTTCATCCTTTTGTTACTATCACACAAAGTTCAATGTTTGCTGTAATGGTCATGGGCCAACACTACTTACTACAGTACTTCTTTTTGTTTCAAAAGGGAAACTGAGCTGCATAACCAACAAAACATGGCTGAGTGGTCAGCGTGTGGGTGTAGTGTCCAAGTTTAAGTTCCACCTGTTGCTACAAGCTTACAAATTTAAGTCATCACCATGTGGCCTAAGACTACCTACATGCTATTCTATCGACCATTTATCAACCTGGACTTTTGAGAAACTCTCTAAAGAGGATTAAGTGGGGCTCTGGGGGGTAGCATGAGGCAAGCAAGAATGGTGCCACTATCAAAAACACTTGCCTGCACCACTAACAGGCTGGGGCCGACCACCAGGCCCATGATAAAAGTCTACCGGCAATGAGCCAAATGTAAATATATATATATATATATATATATATATATATATATATATATATATATATATATATATATATATATATATATATATATATATATATATATATATATATATATAATAAATAAATAGATGACAAAAGTCTGTTCTCATCCCAGTAATCACGTATCACAGCCAAACGATTGCTTCCACTTCCAGAATGACGGCATGTGTTTTCTGCTGAAGTCTGCATACTCCATACAGGGGTGGACATGACCCTTGTATATATTTATCTGCTAGGTCTGAGAAAAGAACTGGTGGAGATAATACAGAATACCTAACCTCAAGGAAGCTGATTTAGCAAGAAATGAAATATGAAGTTTCCAGTTGAGATTTTGAGTCAAGGAGAAATCAAGAATGTTTGGTGTAGAAGGGGACAGTTGAGTGATGGAAATATAGGTGACAGATGTCTGGAGAGTTGTGTTGAGTTGGCAGGTGGAGAAACTGGGTTTTGAAGTATTAAAGAACACCAAGTTACTTTTGCTCCAGTTCAGGTCAGAGGTTAATCATCCTGTGGCACCCAGCCTTAAGTTGTACAATTCCTGTAGAGAGTGTTGTTTATTAAAAATGTGAAGTAATACAGAGTAAAGTCATCAGTGTAAGAGTGGATAGAACAGTTTATTTTGGAGATCACTATAGTCTGCTTCATTTCATCTGTCCACCAACAAGCGGGAATTTTGTTAGATGTGGCACCTGTGCATTTCTAGTTCGTGAATACATGAAAATCAACAGTCGTGATAGACACTCAAGCTTATTTTTCAATAATATATTAGAATGTTTATGTATACAAAAAACAACTTGGTCATTTACATCGATAATCTAACATACAAGCACACAAAAAGACAAGCTTGTATCAAAGAACATAGTCACATCATGCTCAAGTGATCTACAGTTTTTCAAATTCATATTATTCATCTCATTTCAGGTATATTAAAAGACATCTGGCTTTGCACGAGTAAATAAAGGGTATCTTAATAATTTACTGCATGCAAATAACAATCAATATTCAAAATAACATGAAATAGTAAATAATAACCGCTTAATGTGATGCTAGGCTATTTTGATTATCCATGTTATTTATATGCAAAACATCAAAATTCCTTATGTATAGACACTTGCAGTCAGAAGTCACTTTATGTACTTGAATGAGATGAAATATGGGTATCTAAAAGGCTATAAACCATTCGAGTATGATCAGACTATACTGTTTGATATACAAGCTGTTCTTTCGTGTGCTTGAGGGTTTTTATGCACACAAACATTCCAATATATCATTGAGAATATAAAGTTGATCTTCACGGAATCACGAACTAGCGATGCGCAGGTGCCACATCTACGTTCGCGAGTGGACAGATGGAATAGAACAGACTATAATAAAATGAAGGTAAAGTTTGGAGCATATGCTATAGCTGCACCCTCACCTCTTCCTTGGGCTCCTCCACTTTGGGCGTGTAGTCCTCCCAAGGCTGCTTGTCCTCACTGGTAACATAGCGGTAACATGAAGCCAACACGAGGGCCTGTGTTAGGGGCGGCCCAAAGTCCTCTTGCAGCATGAGATAGGATGCTACTCGTGCTGCCGCTGAAAAAGATAGAGGAATACATGAGTACAAGAGTTAGAAAAGGTTCTGAAGCTAGGCTATGTGACAAGAATTCAGGGATTATGCAGTCTTTCAAACCTGTTTGCTGAAACAGTCTGCTTCAGACACATGACAGTACTTGGAGACTAAACCAAATTTACTGACCCTTTTTTCTATTCTATCTTTTCTGAATTTAAAGTTTGAGTAAGGGTTATATGACCAGTGCCAAAAAACTTCAAGTGGTACATTGACTATTAATGTTTGGATACCACAGCTCTAACACAAAATATTAGAAGAATAGAATGATGAATGAATGCATAACTTATAAAAACCTTGAGTCCACAAGCACATCCTGCTAAACAGGAATAGAAGAGTGAATTAATGCCATATATTCCCTAACACAACATCATTCAGAGTTCAAACAGTCTAATAACTATAGTCAAACCATTTCAAATAGTCCAGTCCAACACCTATTTTTCTCTCTCATATGTTACATAAAGGTAACATGAGGGGAAGGGATAGGTGTTGGGACTGTGTGGCAGAGCAGAGGGGAGGAAAGGATCCGCAGAATAGAACACCCAAACAGACTATTTGAAATGGTTTGACTATACTAAAACAATATACAACGAGGAATGAAGGAACAATTTGGAGTAAAGGCAGCTAGATTATCATGAATGCAAGCTACTCTCAAATACACATGACAGTATGAGGAAGAACAAGGTCCACTTTTGATTCTAGGTATACTTGCTTTGGAAATATAAAGGGCAGGTACAATTTGTGATTATGCATATCCTTTCCTAGATAACCTTTAAGACACAAACAATAACAAGAGACACTCCTGTCATCTTATAACGGGGATAAACAAAAAAGACAGGGTGGTAAATTGATACACAGCTTCATAAGGAAAGGACTGCAAGGTTCCTTAACTGCTGTATGTATCCTTTTCTGTACACTGGGAAGCTCCAAACATCTCAGCACAAGGATAAAAAAGGATAGGCAAGGTACGAAAAATGTGCATATTTTCATTAAAACTGTATAGTTTCTCTTATTGCTTAATACTTGGACAACTTTTAAGAAACACTGTCAGCAATGGATTTAAGGAAAAACTATCATCTTGGAAGCTTCAGCTAACACACCTGTGTACTCTTGACGGCTAAGAAAGGTGTGCATGACCAAATTGCATGTGATGTGGTCAGGGAAGAGGCCATAGGCCATGGGATCAGTGAGGAGCTGCAAAAGGGTGGGTGTGTGGCCTCCATCAAGCAGTGCCCGCACCACTGCATAGTGTGTTGATTCTAGGGTGTGGATGGTCTCTGGAGAGCGGCGAAGGCGATGCATGAGCTCCTCCACCTCCTCCGCCAGACCATCTACCTTCGGGTCATCTATTCGATTCAGGAACTGAGAAAAAGGATAGATTTTATTGTAGGCTACATACCGTATTTCCCTCCATATAAGACGCAAGATAAGACGTTGAAATAAAAGTGTGGTTAAGGCAGGGGTGTGTCATGTCACCATGGTTGTTCAATATTTATAAGGATGGTGTTATGAGAAATGAGGGGCAAAGTTGGGGAAGTTGGAGTAAAAATGTACGCTGAGGGAAGGAAGTGGGTGCTGAATTCAACCTTATTTGTTGATGACACAGTGCTCATTGCAGAAAATGAAAGTGACTTTCAAAATTTGGTCAGTGTTTTTGATAGTGTATGTAAAAGGAGAAAGCTGAAAGTAAATGTCAACAAAAGTAAAGTGATGGTTTGTGAGCAGAGTAGAAGTGAGGTTGTGGATTTTGTATGCCCATATAGAGTGGGAATTGAATGTGAAAAAGAATGCAAAATAATTTTGAATGGTGAAGAAATGGAGGAGGTTAATGAGTTTAAGACAAGACAAAAGAATGGGCATTGCAAGGAAGAAGGGTGGTAGGGTCTTTGGGACATATCATGAATGGCAGAAGTGTGAGCATGGAGGTAAAGAGGGATTTGAGAAATACAATAATAGTACCAACCCTCACATATGCAAGTGAAACATGGGCCTGGAATGAAAGCCAGAGGTCTAGAGTGCAGGCAGTGGAAATTAGTTATTTGAGGAGTGCTTGTGGTGAGTAGAATGGATGGAATGAGTAATGAAAGTGTGTACGAGCATTTTTAAATGTGTCACGGGGGTGAAGGGAAGAAGCGTGGAGTGGTGGAAGAAGTGAAGCAACAGACTTTAAAGTGGCTTGGCCACATGGAGCGAATGGAGGAGAGTAAGATGACCAGAAGGGTGTATGTGAGTGAGATAGAGGGAGGGAATGCTAGAGGACGACCTTCAGGAGGGATAGGGTGCAAGAGTATGTTAGGGAGAGGGGGGAAAGATCTTTGAGAAACTTTGAGCAGGCAAGGAGGGAGTGTCTGTATAGAGAAAGTTGGAAGCTCTTCTGCCGTGGCCATCCCCTGGTGGGAGCTCCTAGGAGCAGGCGTCGATGAAATGATGATGAATGATGAATAAAACACTGCACATTTTCCCTGAACTCAATGTGTATGCAGTATTACATTAGACCACCTTACTTACAATTATGACTATGATACCCTATGTTGCTTTGTGCCCTTCTCTGTGTTCAAAGTGTTCAACTGTTGGTTGAAGAATTACATTGCTCTTGCCCCAAGCAGCTCTGACTTTGAAATGGTAAACTAAAGGGTTGGTTGGCAGGTTCACTCATTGTGCAGTGTACAAGCGGTAACTTTCGCTGAGCTACTGAGGGAACTAATCAGACAGGGATGCTATATTTGATGGCAATCTTGGTCTTGATCTTGACTTTCAGGGACCATATACCTACTTTCAAGTAGAAATAGATGATGATTAATTTATCAATCATATTATGTTTTAATATAGTTATTTTTACAATGAGAAACAAAAATGCGTTTAAAATAAACACTTTAGTCATCCACGGATATCTGTTCTTTCGAACATGTATCACAGAAAACGTCAGCTGACCAGGTCGCTGCACAGCAGATATAGCTCCATATTAATCCACCCTATGGTCACCGAGCAGAGTCATGTCAGGCAGCACCCTGCTTTGCCAATATATATTGTTCCCGTGTAATACTCGCTTTAACCATCACCATCAAGGTACCCGGCACACTGGTGACTGATGCGCCACGGCGGTGTTGTGTGTTTTGCTTAGTGTTCACATCGTGTCTCGGCTCCCACGTGTGGTGCGTCTTCTTTTTCTTGTGATCTGTATGGTTTTATCGATTCACATGTCCTTCTCCTCTCTTCTGCTTATTCACACTTTCCTTTTCTATTGCATCACACTATTCATTATTTAAATCAATCAAAATTTGTATCTTCGGCAATCGGCATATACCACGCAGGGGTAACTTTTTGGCATTTTCCGAGTGAAAAAAAGTGCGCATTACATGCTGCAAAATACTGTGTATTTCACTCTGGGGACATCTGGGAACTATTGTGTCAAACGGAGGTGTTTTGGGTGTTGGTTTTGTACCAGTAATAATAACCCCAAGGCCTACCAAAACCTAACCATCGGCGTATAAGACGCAAGGTGATTTTTCAAATCTTTTTTCGAAAAAAAGTGCGTCTTATATGGCGGGAAATACGGTAATTATGCTAAAATGGAAAGGTACATATGGGATATTAAAACTAAGCAATTATGGTTAGTCATGATAGAATTATAGAAATTACTTCAAACTAAGAGGGAAGGGGAGTTTTTTTTTACTTTTATCCATCTATCTGCATCTTTGATGCCCTGCCCTTTCATGGGAACTTTCCCCAAGGGGGTGGCCATGCCAGGAGTCTCCATTAATCTTGTTCAGACACTCTCACCAAATCAAGTTACTCACCTGCCAACTCTATTTTTCCAATACTCCTTCACTATATTCAACCACTTTACTGGTGGTTTTTCCCTGATACCATTTCCCTTAATCTTGCTCTCATACATTCTTTTTACAAGGTCAATTCAGTCACTTCCTTTATTTTCTCTTTCCCCGGACAAATCTTGCATTCTGTCTTTCTCTTTGCCATAACTCTGCATGGCTTTGCAAAAATTGATGGTCTCCTCTTTGTCCATCTTAAATCACTACATTACTCTTGCCTATATTTACTTTTAGCTTCCTTCTTACACTCTAGTGTCAATTCATCTACAGTCCTCTGCAGCATCCTTTTATTTTCTGCCAATAACAATGTATCATCTGTAAATAGGACTGCTTTGCATCTAAATCTCCTGCTCTGTCTTTCATTTCTCTCATAAAACGTATTTAACTATAACTTCATCACCATGGTTTAGAGGTTAGCACGCCTAGCTATGAATCTGCAGACCTGGGTTTGAATCTTGGACCGGGCAATAAGCACAAAGCCCATACAACTGTTCATCCTTCCTCTGCATATTTGTGATTGCTGTGCTACATTCCACATCCATGTCTCATTCTATTTGTTATGACTTCATGCTATTTCTTATACCAATCTTTACCTCAAATCTCCTTTCATGCTCCTGTAATAATATGGAACCATCCCTAGGTATTTAAGTTCAATCACTTCCTCCATCTTCTTTCCACACCAGATCTAACACTCTGTTATATTCTCTACCCTAACTCATACATACACATATATGTACACTTATATACTGTTGGAACAGGGAAAAATGGTGACTTTCGGCATGGCTACCCCTTTGAGGAAAAGTTCCCAAGAGGAGACAGGGCATTAAAGAGGTAAATATAAAAAATCTAATGTCATAAGCTTAACAGTTACATATGCTCCCTCAAATAAAACACCCAGATGATCCACAAAATCTTGTGGGGAAGGGAAAAAATGGTTGAAATAGCCCAAATAACTTACCAGATCAACGTCAATGGCACTGACTTTTCCTTCATGTTTGTACTTCTGATCCAAGTCGTAGTAAAATTCCACTAAAAAATACAAAATAAAAATTGTAGTAGTAGAGGAAATGATTATGACTATATTAGTAGTGCATTGAAACAATAATGGTAGTACATGTCGAGAATCCTTCATCCAAAATTCAAAAAATCTGAAAGTTTTTTGAATGCTGACATGACGCGTCACAAATGGAAAATTACATAAAGTGATGGGAAGGGTCCACCACGCACAGCTGTTGTGTGCTGCAGGGTTACCGGGTCCGTGGTTTACCAGCCCAATTGTACTGTTTTTAACCCATTCGTGGTTACCTATGTTACAAAATGTGTACTCCCCCTGGTCACAAAAAATGGAAAACAAATTTTTTGGCCTAATGAACCCAAAAATATCTCCACATGAAGAAAATAACACGGAAATTTCCTCCTTACCTTTTTTAAATGCCCCGCTGGCATTTAACTGGCATCTGTGGCACGGCACTGCCAGACGTAATCTCACCACTGAGATATTATTTTCAACTCTTCCTCTAACAATTGTTTATCTTTTGCACAACACTACATTCTTATGATATTGTATCACTTTAAGAACACAACTAGTCTCAAAATAGTAATTATGAATGGGAAACATAAAAAGGAAATGTGGCATAACAATTGTTTCCTTTTGGACAACACTACATTCTTATGATAGTGTATGACTAGGCTATATGAACACAATTTGTCTCAAAATAGGCTAGTAATTCTGAACAGGAAACATAAAAAGGAAATGTGGCACAACACGTGACCTACAGGATCGGCGGGCAGGCGTCTTTCTGACTGGAGTGAGACCACGGGCGGGTGAGGGAGTCACTCTTGGACGAGACGCATTGCTTTCATCTTCACTTGATGAACTCCGACATCTTGCCATCTTCGTTCTGCCACCACGTGGTGGATATAACCACCTAGAGGTGGAAGGGGGTGGAGAAGATAGTTGAGTAGGTCCAGAGCATATGTTTGAGTAGTAGTCAGCTGCTGCTGTGTCTGCTGGATAATATTCAGATCCACTTGCTGATTGGCTTTCTTCACTTTCTTGAAAAACATAATCTTCATCTTTATCACTATCATCTATTGTAGATTCACTGTCAGTATCACCCTCCTCTTCATTGAAATGAAGCTGAATTTGCTCATCAGTGAGAGCGCCGAGTCGACATCTACGTGCCATACTGTATAAGCATGCTCTGAACCAATAAAACTGCCGCGCATAAAGTCATCACTTGAGAAAAGATGCCTGACACTTCAATAAACGTAATTATAAACCGCTAGAGGCATTTCATTCACGTGGAAAAAAAATAATAAAACGTCATATGACGTGGTTGACCAGAGGGAGTAACAACATTAACACATCAGGTGACGTGGTTGACCACGAACAGGTTAATGAAAGTTGGCGAGGAAAAATGATAATCGCGGATTGGCGGTTTTGGAGCTGTTTTTACTTGACCTTGTATTGTGTTGCTATTTTTTTTTTTTTTTTTTTTTACAACAAAGGAGACAGCTCAAGGGCACAAAAAAATGAAACAATAATAAAAAAAAAGCCCACTGCTCGCTGCTCCTAAAAAAGAATCAAAAGAGGTGGCTGGAAGAGAGGTCAATTTCGGGAGGAGAGGTGTCCTGATACCCTTCTTTTGAAAGAGTTCAAGTCGTAGGCAGGAGGAAATACAGATGAAGGAAGATTGTTCCAGAGTTTACCAGCATGAGGGATGAGTGAAGATGTTGGTTAACTCTTGCATAAGGGGTTTGGACAGTATAAGGATGAGCATGAGTAGAAAGTCGTGTGCAGCGGGGCTGCGGGAGGGGGGGAGGCATGCAGTTAGCAAGTTCAGAAGAGCAGTCAGCGTGGAAATATCGATAGAAGATAGAAAGAGAGGCAACACTGCGACGGAATTTAAGAGGTAGAAGACTATCTGTAGGAGGAGAGCAGATGAGACGAAGAGCCTTAGACTCCACTCTGTCCAGAAGAGCTGTGTGAGTTGAGCCCCCCCACACGTGAGATGCATACTCCATACGAGGGCGGACAAGGCCCTGTATATGGATAGCAACTGCGCAGGGAAGAAGAACTG
This sequence comes from Eriocheir sinensis, assembly GCF_024679095.1. Taxonomy (NCBI): domain Eukaryota; kingdom Metazoa; phylum Arthropoda; class Malacostraca; order Decapoda; family Varunidae; genus Eriocheir; species Eriocheir sinensis. The sequence continues at coordinate 2,681,134 of NC_066530.1, read as the reverse complement.
GCGGAGACGATACAGAGCACCCAACCTCGAGGAAGCTGATTTAGCGAGAGAGATGTGAAGTTTCCAGTTGAGATATTGAGTTAAGGATAGACCGAGGATGTTTAGTGTTGAAGATGGTGATAGGTGAGTGTTGTCGAAGAATAGGGGATAGGTGTTTGGAAGATTGTGTCAAGTTGATAGGTGGAGAAATTGAGTTTTTGAGGCATTGAAGGACACAATGTTCCTTCTGCCCCAATTGGAAATGATAGCAAGGTCTGAGGTTAAGCATTCTGCAGCCTCCAGTCTGGAGTCGTGTACTTCCTGTTGAGAGGGTCTTCTAAGTTGAATAATGCAGAGTGGAGTCGTCGGCGTATGAGTGGACAGGACAGTGTGTTATGGAAAGAAGATCATTGATGAATAACAGGAAGAGAGTGGGTGATAGGACAGAGCCCTGTGGAACACCACTGTTGATAGGTTTAGGGGAAGAACAGTGACCGTCTACCACCGCAGAGACAGAACAGCCGGAAAGGAAACTAGAGATAAAGGAACAGAGAGAGGGATAGAATCTGAGTGAGGGCAGTGCCAGACTCTATCAAAGGCTTTCGATATGTCTAGCGCAACAGAGAAAGTTTCACCGAAACGGCTAAGAGAGGATGACCAAGAGTCAGTTAAGAGAGCAAGAAGATCGCCAGTAGAACGCCCCTTGCAGAACCCATACTAGCAATCAGATAGAAGGTTAGAAGTGGAAAGGTGCTTTTGAATCTTCCAGTTAAGGATCGATTCAAAAGCTTTAGATAGACAGGAAAGTAAAGCTATAGGGCGGTAGTTTGAGGGATTGGAACGATCACCCTTCTTAGGCACAGGCTGTACAAAGGCATACTTCCAGCAGGAAGGAAAGGTAGATGTTGATAGGCAGAGACGAAAGAGTTTGACCAGGCAGTTAGTCAACATGGAAGCACAGTTTTTAAGGACAATAGGAGGCACTCCATCAAGTCCATAAGCCTTCTGAGAGCTGAGGACAGAGAGGGCATAGAAAACATCATTTGGAAGAATCTTAATAACAGGCATAAAGGAGTCAGAGGGCGGATGAGTAGGAGGAATATGCCCAGAATCGTCCAGGGTGGAGTTCTTACAGAAAGTTTGAGCGAAGACCTCAGCCTTAGAGACAGATGAGACGGCAGTGCTACCGTCAGGGTTAAGGAGAGGAGGGAAAGAGGAAGAAGTGAAATTGGAGGAGATATTTTAGGCTAGATGCCAGAAGTCATGGGAAGAATTAGAAGAAGCAAGGTGTTGACATTTTCTATTGATAAAAGAAGTTTTGGTAAGTCGAAGAATAGATTTGGCACGATTCCGGGCTGAAATGTAAAGGTCATAGTTAGCGGGAGTTCGAAGGCTCTGGAACCTTTTGTGAGCTGCCTCTCTATCTTTAATAGCACGAGAACAAGCATGATTAAACCAGGGCTTTTTAGCATGAGGAATAGAGAAAGAACATGGAATGTATGCCTCCATTCCAGAGACAATCACCTCTGAGATGTACTGGGCACACACAGAGGGGTCTCTCTCCTGGAAGCAGTAATCATTCCACGGGAAATCAGAAAAGTACATCCTCAGGTCGTCCCACTGAGCTGAAGCAAAATGCCAGAAGCATCGCCTCTTTGGTGGGTCCAGAGGATGTACAGGAGCGATAGGACAGGAAACAGAAATAGGTTATGATCAGAGGAGCCCAACGGAGAGAACAGTTTGACAGAGTAAGCAGAAGGATTAGAAGTAAGGAAGAGGTCTAGAATGTTGGGCTTGTCTCCAAGACGGTTGGGAATACGTGAAGGGTGCTGAACCAACTGCTCTAGGTCGTTGAGGAGAGTAAAGTTGTAGGCTTGTTCACCAGGCTGGTCAGTGAAAGAGGATGAAAGCCAAAGCTGGTGGTGAACATTGAAATCTCCCAAGATGGAGATTTCAGCAAAGGGAGAGTGAGTCAAGATGTGCTCCACTTTAGAATTCAAATAGTCAAAGAATTTTACATAGTTAGTAGAGTTAGGTGAGAGATAAACAGCACAGATGTATTTAGTAATAGAATGACAATGAAGTCTTAGCCAGATGGTGGAAAATTCAGAAGAGTCAAGGTCGTGGGCACGAGAGGAAGTGATGTCGTTGCGCACGTAGGCGCAACATCCAGCTTTGGATTGAAATTTAGGATAGAGATAGTAGGAGGGAACAGAGTAGAGGTTGCTGTCAGTAGCCTCAGAAACCTGTGCTTCGGTGAGGAAGTGAAGATGAGGTTTAGAGGAGGTGAGATGGTGTTCCACAGAATGAAATGCATTAGTTTGTTGTCAGCAGCCATAACAGCAACACCTTTGCTTGTTACTCATCGTTGTGTGCTCTGGGGTGTAACGATATTGTTGAAAATATCAAAAGGGCCTGCAGATACCCCTATGAGTAATAGTGAAAAGAAAATATTTCAAAATCCGCAACACTTTCGATCCTAGGAATTTCGAATAAGGGATTCTCAACCTGGACTTGCAAATCTCTACCTCTCTCTCTCTCCCTATCTTCCCATTGCCTGGGAGGACTGAGTGGGTGGTCCTTCTGCTGTATCCAGTACCTAAACCTGAGTGCCACTGATGAAGACTTCCATTCAGTTGACCCACTGGGCATGCAAAAATGGTGGAGAAAGTAACAAGTTGTGTCAAGATAATCCAAGGAGTCACTGCTAGGGGGGTTGAATGCACAAGCAGGGAGGGGCACCCATGTTTTAAAACAAAGGAGACATCATAGTTATCTGAGTGTGGCCAGTGTTACCAATTCTGCATCTTCTTGCCTACTGTGAATGTTTTTCAACCATGGTTACTGCTTTTAGTAATGGGTTGCCCATAAGAGTTGATGTGGGAATATTGTGAGGGGAGATGTTGTATAGGATGCCATTTATGGTGTGCACAGCTGATCTGTTGTCCCACTGGGCTCACCTCCCCACCTGCGGGAAGCTGTGTACCTGCAGGGTCAACTGAATGCAGGTATGTGATATTGCCTCTGTTGCCACAATCAGCTCTATCAACCCTGATGACTTTATTGAGTTTTAAGATCATGAATTACTGCAACACAAGAGGAGTGCACTGTTAAGGGATGCTGCTGCATGTCTGGCTGCAGAGGAAGGTGGCGATGGTGTGGGCTCTCAGTAAGTTAATGCACTTCCAGCTACTACTTATTTATTTAATAGAAAGCACATTAAAAGCATTTGATGTTGAGTTTTTGTTGCTATTCCCTATCAGTAGTTATGTCTAATTATAAATGTAAGTCTTAGTCGTTCAAAGTAGGTGAAATAGAGCCCAAAAGATTCCTGCCATAGTAAGTTTCTCACAAGTTTCAAATTATGAACCAGTCTTCTACTCTTAGACTTGGAAATTAAAAATATCTGCAGCTAAATTCAAAGCAGAATAACTGAGCTTGATTAAACTACTATTACATACGGACTCTTACTCCAAAGTGACACATGGCCCAGTATTTAGCCAAGATTAACCTGAAGCTCTCTCAATGCAGGTACAGCCTTGTCACTCACCTGGGTTTATGCTGCTGACCAGAGGGTTCTCCAGCCTCTTTGTCCATACTTCATCACAGCGGTAACTTGCTGATAAGAAGTGACGGCTCTCTGTTGACATAAAACATGTTTATTTTCTAGGAAAAAATAGTCATTAATGGACAGAGCATACCTAGCATAGCAAACCTGACTAAAAAGGAATCTTCACCTGAGTAATTACGAAAGTTCCCTCAAATGGTGATCTAGCCCCTAACACCCAGTCAAAATACACAACACATATTATTAACAAATGTGTAAAGGTGATATTTTAAGGGTAATTGTCAGAGCAGGATTAAAGGGAGGCAACGCCCCCCAAAAATCAATTTTTCGAGCCGTACCTCAAAATTGGGTTTTTAACAGTTTTGTTATCCCTGAAATAATGCGGGTTTTCTGTGAAAACCGCATCCACTTATCTCAATTCTTTCTATTTTAAAATGCGCTTTGTTTACCGTCAATTAAAGGTTCTTTAAATGTCCTGCGCACGTGGTGGCATGTATGCCGTCACTCTGCATCATTTTGAAGCCTTTTTTTATTTGACATTTTTTTTTAGCATTTTACAATTTTGAGCATCAAATGGCAACACCGAGTGTTGGTGGTGGTCTCACAGACTGTCATACGGGAAGGTTGTTGTCACCACCCTTGCCAGCGTTACCCTTCCATTGAACGCCTTACTTGACAGATTTTCTTGGTTGTTTTTGCTTTCACATCAAGATGGGACGACTAAAAAGGCATAAGCGCAATCTGAGAAACCTTATGGCAGCTATAAATCAGCGAAGAGGGCTGCCAACCTCCGAAGAGGGTACCTCCGCAGAGCGTGATGGGACCATCACCGATAGTGATGGGAAGGAATGGAATATCACTGAAATTAATGTAAAATTGGTGTATGAAGCCCTCATCAATAACCTTGGAGCACCTGGACTGAACCGCATCATTGCAGCCCTCAGCATGCCTTCCATTTCTCAGGGCAAGTTTGACAGGTACACAAGATACCTGTACAAGAGGATGGAGAGTCAATATGAAGATATGATGAAGAAGGGAATAGAGGTAGTTTTTCAGCACTACAGGAACACTGGCGTGGAGCCTGCTGCAGCTACGGGATACCTGGATATTGCTGTATCCTACGATGGCACCTGGCAGAAAAGAGGACACACCTCTCACATGTAGAAAGGGATCAGGTGCCTTTTCTGAAAAATCATGCTCATAATAAAATGAGAAAAGAAGTCTTTATATCCTTAGTAGCCTTCAAATACACTATTACAACAATACACAAATATTTTGATATGTTTATGTGGGAGCAACCATAAGTCTACAGAAAACAAGCCATATCTCGAAACAAAAGTTTTTGTTATTAAAGCTGATATTACTCACTTATTAATTAACCGATTGTAAATGTGAATATACCTATGGAAAGCTAAATGCATCCCCTATTTTTTTGGCCATAAGAAAAATTTACTTTTCTTAGTTGTGATTTATTTAGAAATATTTTTGTTAATAAAATTTACTGTTTTTTCTTTCAACATGTTTCTCATCAAATTACAGAACTGTGAAAACACTTAGAAAAAATATGCCACGGCGAAAGTGTAGCAACAGGTATGGTTATTAAAGGGACAAAAATTCAAACTTGTGCATGACCGTTACAAGCTAGAAAATCCGTTACAACTTTCCTATTTTTCAAGTATAGTATTTTCATTTTTTCTGAAAGCATTCATCCAAATCCAATGAAATTTACAGTTTTTTTTATTTTGACAAGACACTATGAGCTGTGTATTTTTTCAAAGAAATCAGCCGAAAAAAATTGCACCCTCACCCATAATTGGCGTTGCCTCCCCTTAAGGCAATGGGGGAGAAGCCTTTTCTGTAAGTGACGTTAGGCTTAGTTTGATTCGATTAAAATAATGAAAGATAAACGGGGGCTGAAGACCACCCGAAAGTTGAAGTCCCCCCTTGGAGGTTGTGCTATTGTGGTTTGGTTATGTTGCAGACACGGGCAACCGACCTTGGTTGTGTGGGACGCACATCCAGAAATATTGGAGATGCCAGTTGCACCTACAGCCAATGAGGTTGGAGGAAAAAGGCCCAGTGTGACACCAGCTTGATATCCCATTCCCATTGTTTTCCATTCAGAGCACTTGTGTCTTCTACTTGTACAAACAGGATGCTCGTACACCAAGTCACTGTCATTTTTGGTGATTTTTTTGCTCATAAATTAAAACAATCGTAAATTAAGGCACTCGTAAACCAAGGTATTACTGTATGTTTGCCATTTTTCTCATAAATTACCATTCTACAAGGGATAGAAAAGTATATATATAGATATATATATATATATATATATATATATATATATATATATATATATATATATATATATATATAATATATATATAATATATATATATATATATATATATATATATATATATATATATATATATATATATATATTTATATATATATATATATATATAGCCTCTAAAACAGAGCCGGGAAAAACGTCCCTTGGCTATTCTGAACCCCTCACACTGCTGGCTCCTTCCACCATCATGTACAGGAGGATGAGAGCCAACAGCCAACATGACCCAAGTGTGATATTCCAGAAGTCAACCAGACTCAATGTGGACACCTTGGCACTGCATAAGGTACTTGGAGAGGTAAAATTTTGCAAGTACGGCTGTCTCGCACTGGCAGACGAAACTATTTTTTTGGGTAGTTTTCAGTGTGTTTTGAAATAATCTGCTAACTGTTTGTCGCAAATCATTAGGTTTTTTTTCTTTAAAGGGAAGTGAAAGCAAACAGAGGGGTCCGCATGAGACACTCATCCTTTAACGGAACTCCCCAATATTTCTGCCAGTTGGACACTCACCCTTAAATGGTTAAAGTAAAACTAACCTAACTTTTCCTAACAGGGGGTGTGTGCCCCTATTGGCCCCTCAATAACTTTTTATTCTAACCAAAGCGCTCATTTTAATTATATAAATAAATATCTTTCGTACAATTAATTTCTAATGTAAAAGCAATATGGCAGTGTGTTGTATCACCTCAAAGAACTTAATAAAGCACATAGGTGTCTTTCACTGTGATACGCTTACACTCAGTTGAATTCCATCAGTTAGTGCCACAGCTGAGCTGGGGCTCCACTGTAACCAGGTAGCTCCTTTTCGGTAAATATGGAGAGTCACTACATGCCTCCAATAATGCCCCCACGAGAATAATAACCTTTCCAAGGTCTCACATACTGTTGTACTTCCCTAGTTTTACCAGTGCATCATACATATACTGTGTCTACAAGTGACAGATATTACTCCTCTCCACTTCACCAAACTTAAAACACCTGGTAGTGGGGAGGGCTATGAAGACCAGGGAAATTGTGGGGTAAAAGCAGGTATTGCACTGATGCTGTCTACCTGAAATAAAGCATTTCTGTGTTCTACTCATGGCAAAAATATATATTTTCTAAATGAATCCCCTGATGGTGGTGCAGTGGGGCAGCGCCATTTTGATGGATGCCAATAAGTGATTGTATCTGTTTACGTTCATAAGCGGAAGGTGTTATGTGGTGGGGTCCAAGGGGGTCAACAGGAGCGAAGCCCCCCCCCCCCCCCCGATAGATTAGGTTATGTAAAGTTCGGCTGGGGTAGTTTAAATGTGCTCCCCCACCCAAAAACCCCGATTTCCCACGGGTTCCCCAAGATGGTCAGCCTTTTTCTTTACTTTTAAGTACTTGTGCCTTCATATTATGGTTGAGGTGTAGTGACACGACTAGCCTGATGGGTGAGCATCCCATAACTCCCTTTGCCAGGGGGGTACCTCTTTGGCCGACTGGATAAGCAGTGGCTTTCCAGTTACGCTGGTCGCGGGTTCGATCCCCGGCGCCGGCAAACCTTTCCTTGACTGGATTAATTTCTCGTGTGTTTCGTTACACACAGTAGTCAATCTCCACAATTACCTCCTCTTCTTCCTTGCTCCCTTGCTGGAGCTGGAGCTTGTAAAATAATACCCTTGGTGCACCTACAACACACTGCCATGGCCTTGTCATCGGCAATTACTCGTTCATAAGACATCAGCTCCATAAAACATGGTCTGGGGGAATATATCGCGGGATTTATTTCCGTGTATCGCATTGTGGCAGAGGGGCAGGGCAGGTCAGGGCAGCGTTGTTGGCGTGGTCACCTCGTCACGGGCCGCGACAGCACCTCGAGATATAATCAATAAAAAGCAATGGTCACAAGTACGCCAGGGAGCCTTACAGATGGTATACATACTCTGCAGACGTGTCTGTGGGCGAAACAGTAGGCGCCGCAGCGCCGGCCCCAGCACCCTGCCGGCCATGCTGTGTTGTGTTGTGTTCAGCCCCGCCCAGTGTTGCCAGGGAAAAAAATTCAGTCTTGCTAGATTCACCCCCAAAAAAAGTCTACATCAGAACACCAAATCGCTAGATTTTAAGTAATACAATAATTATACCCTACTAAAAGTCCTAAATAGATATTTTCACTAAACCGCTAGCGGCTTGATAGCTAGATCATTAGCCAAAATCTCTAGATGTAACGGGAAAAACGCTACAATGGCAACACTGAACCCGGCTCACGTAAAGGATTGGTTTCCTCATTATTGTGTTTTTTTATATATTTTCATCGGATTTTATCTTATTTATGACCATTAAAGAATAGTATTAAGTTTCTTACCCTGTTTTTAACCTTTTCTTAAATATATGGGCTATGGCCGAGTGGTCAGCATGCGGGCGTGGTACGTGAGCCTGTGAGGGTTCGAGGCCTATCTAAACACGCTGATTTTACAAGTCATCGCTGAGTGGCAGAAGATTACCCGCATGCAGCCTAAATCTTTAATCAGCCATTAACGGGCTGGGGCCATCCAAGAGGCCCCTCAAGACAACCTACCGGAGCTACAGGCAACACCTAAAAAAAAAAGTTGATTTTTTTCAGCTTGATCGGTAAGGAACACCATTGAGTGACGGGAATCGAACCCGAGCGAGTAGAGGTCACGGCAGCGTACCAACTACGCCACCGATGAGCTGACAGGTTACCGCGCCAGATCGAGGTCACCCACTTCTGCGGCCTGTACCCTGACGCCCCCGCCCAGGCACTGTGGACGTGAAGGTGAAGGTGACGCTTTTGATCAGCCCCTTTGCCCTGACTCGGCCAGGTAATTTCTTGAAATTGAATTGAAATATTTATTGTTGTAAAATACAACAAAGGGGGATGGCTGGTCTTGCAGACAAACCCCTGACTAGGATAGTTACAAAAAAAGATAAATCTCCATTGTACAAAAATACAAACACAAGTTGAGGCTAGTTAACAGAAAAAGAAATTTGAATGTAAATACTGACAATATTCCTGAGTAGGTACACATGCAGTTACCCAGATCACCACCTGGCAGCAAACTGTGGGTACTCTTTAATAATGGCAGCTACAAAGTCATGATTAATGAACCAGGCGACCAGGGAAGGCACATCACTTATACCCTGTGGACGGTAACAGGCTATGGCAGGACACTCAAGGACATAATGTTGTAGAGTGTGACCTCCCGGCCTGGCGCACACAGCACAAGACTCGGGTGGGGCACCACTCACCTCCCAGTAGTATTTATACCCTAGTCTAAGACGCATTACAATCAGATCATATAAGGCACTCTTTCTACCGTAGGTGACATTGGTGTCTTGCAAAACATGGACATAGTGGATAGAGCTTGGACTACCCCTCTCATAGCAGCTGGCAATGTCAGAGTCGATTGAGCTTTGTGTGTAGAGTCTTTTCTTTCGTGTTTTCTTGCTGCTATTTTCTTTTTTGATGTTTCTCGTTGATGTTCTTTTTTCCACATCCTTTGTTGATGTTCTTCGATAGTTTGGGTGCGCCGCTTTCCTCCCATAAGCGACCCACCCATGATTTTGGTGATGTTACTGAGGGCCGAAAGGTGGATGATGTTCCTTATATTTATCTTGTTCTTTTTCTTGATGTTTTTCTTTTTCGATATTTTTTCTGTTCTTTTTCCTCTCTTTCTTTCTTCCTTGATGTTCTTTTCTATATCATCCTTTTGTTGATGTTCTTCGATGGTCTGGGTGCGCCGCTTTCCTCCCGGAAGAGACCCACCCATAATTTTGGTGATGTTACTGAGGGCCGAAAGGTGGATGATGTTTGTTATATTTTTCTTTTCTTGATGTCGTGGTTTTCTTGTTCTTTTTCTTGACGTTTCTATTTTTCGATATTTTTTTTCTTTTCTATTTCTCTTATTCATCCTTTCTTGATGTTCTTTTCTCTATCATCCTTTTGTTGATGTTCTTTGATGGTCTGAATGAGCCTCTTTCCTCCCAGAAGAGACCCACCCATAATTTTGGTGATGTTAATCAGGGCCGAAAGGTGGATGATGTTTACAGGGGCCTTGTCCGCCCTCTTATGGAGTATGCATCTCACGTGTGGGGCGGCTCCACTCACACTGCTCTCCTGGACAGAGTGGAGTCTGTCTCATCAGCTCTCCTCCTCTTACTGATAGTCTTGTACCTCTTAAATTCCGCCGCCATGTTGCCTCTCTTTCTATCTTCTATCGATATTTTCACGCTGACTGCTCTTCTGAACTTGCTAACTGCATGCCTCCCCACCTCCCGCGGCCTCGCCGCATGCGACTTTCTACTCAAGCTCATCCCTTTACTGTCCAAATCCCTTACGCACGAGTTAACCAGCATCTTCACTCTTTCATCCCTCACGCTGGTAAACTCTGGATAATCTTCCTTCATCTGTATTTCCTCCTGCCTACGACTTGAACTCTTTCAAGAGGAGGGTATCAGGACACCTCTCCTCCCGAAATTGATCTCTTTCGGCCACTTCTCTAACTCTTTTTAGGAGCAGTGAGTAGCGGGCTTTTTTTTTTATTATTGTTTCCTTTTTTATGCCCTTGAACTGACTCATTGCTGTAAAAAGAAAAAAAAAAAGGGATGCCGATTATTCTTAAAAACTTTAAATAAAATGCTAAGGGCACCAACTTGACGCCGATGATCAAGATCAAGAACAATTAAGTGCCGTAGAAACAAATTTAATTGAATTGATAGCTCTGTCAAGTAACTTCAAATGGCAATTGGCAACAGACATCCAAACAGGAGCACAAGACTCAAAGTGGGGCAAAATGAATGCATAAAAAGATTTGATTACAATTGAGTCACAAGCAAATATTTTAAAGGCCTTACGAGGTCAGCCTGTCTTCTGTGCAATAGTGGAAGACATGGGACGGATGTGCTTCTCAAATGTCATCATCAAGTGTAAGTAAACTCAAAAGCAAATATTTTCTCACCCCAGCCTCTCTTCCACATTCATCTCACAAATAAAGCTAATGAAGCTCCTCTTGTAACCTAACATTTTAGAATTACAATATGGAAGACAGGCTGGGATGGGAAAAATTAGTAACCCAGTGACTAGACTACAATGTCTTCGTAATTAAGTAATACTCGTGGGTAAAGTGGGGAATATGCGATATTGCTGCGCGTTGCATCGGTGCCCATTTCCGCCTCCTTGACCTTTTGAGCCTGTGGTGGACTCGTATCCACTAGCCCGGGGACACTTGGCCCTATGCCGTCAGGATTCCCACAATTTACCTTCCCCAAGTTTCCCCAGGTACCGGTTTATCGACCAACCCGAAAGGAAGGATGAACAGGAGCAATAGCTGGGTGGGCTGTGCCGAAGTCACCTGATCGGACTCGAACCGGTGTCCCTAGGAGTGGTAGGCGGTCACAGAAATTACTCAGCTAGGGAGGCGCAGGGGTTGGGGTGTAAAGAGAGAAAGCCCATTTTAACTTCCACTCTGCCCGGGAATAGCCGAGTGCCTAGTGCCCCCCCCACGGAAATTATTTTCTAGATCCGCCACCGATTCCTGAAGATACTACTTACGAGAAGGTTTTCGGGAATCATGTAGTACTGGGTAATTGCCTTGTGCGCTCAAAGAGCATTGCACCTTTCCCATCTTGACTTCATACTTATTTTTCCTGAAAACTCCATTCTGGACGATTTAGATAAACCTGAGCTTCTCAAAATTTCCTTTGTAACTAACTCTCTATCTGTGCTTACCTTCTCTACGCAGTTTGAATTTACTGACACATTAGAGGAAAATCTTTCAAAATATCTGTGTTCAACCATTTTGTGTCCTAGTTAAAACCCCTTACAGAAAGGCAGAGGTAAAGGACTCTGACCAGGCAGAGTATCATTACGGAAGCACAGTTTTTAAGGACACAAAGGGGAATTTCATCGGGTCTATAAGCCTTCTGAGGGTTTATAATAGAAAAGGTATAGCAAACGTCATTATTAAGAATCTTGATATCGGAGGGAGGATGAATAGGAGGAATATGCTCTAAATCATCCAGTAAAGTTTTCAGGAAAAATAAGATTGAGTGAGGAGTTCAGCTTCAGGGACGGGTTACAGTAGTAATTATAGTAGTATTAGTAGTAGTGGCCCTACGTCCAACGCTGGAATTTGGTCAGAGGTTGCGTCGCGTTGGGCGAAATTAGTTTTTGACATCTAAAAGAACTAATGGAAAAATGAACTTTGTCAGAAATTTCTGAACAGTACCTTTAATGGGGCGTGAAGATCCATCCTGGGCATGGGGGCAGGTAGACTGGTGTGGCGGCCTTCGCTCAAACCCAATCACGAGGCGCGGGACGGGAGTCTAAAAACGCTAGATCCAAGATGGCCGACAGCGAATACTCACGAGGCGCGGAGTGGCAGCCACGCTGGTAGCTGATTGGCTGTGGAACTGTGCTTGATCCTGTAGCCCCTTATAAATAGCTATGTCTCTCGCTAATAAATCAGTAGCTGTCAGATCACCTCAGTGTCTCATTCTTCCTTCCCTGTACTAAGAAAGTAGACTGCCTGAAGTAGCACCCGCTACACTGGTCTAGTCTACCCAGTACCCAAGCGCTGATCTACTTAGCAAAATCTGCAGTTCTGCGCATCACGTGATCGCCCACGCTGGCGTCACGCACCACACTTCCGGCTGATTTAGGGATGTGCGGTATCGACAAAAATACCAGTATTGCCGATACTGGTTTCATGAAATGATACCGGTACCCCTCTTACCGGTGTGAGTCATGACACCGGTAATACCGGTATTTCCTCAAAATGGCGGTAATACCGGTAACGGTATTTAATTACTTGTGAAATGGAAAAATTTTCCTTTGTCTATACTCGTACAATATGTAACACTACAATCGCACAAGGTAGTTTTAGGTGACTTCTAAGTTTTATTATTTTTTGCATAGTTTTTTTTTTAACATGAAAAAAAAAAAAATCTCCTTAAACATTTATTTTGGGGTCTGTGTGTAATAATAATAATAACAATAACATACCTGTCAAGCTACTGTGGTGTCTCGCCATAAGATTTTGCGTTAGAGACAGAAGTTTGTGTATAAAAAACGTAAGACTTGACAGGTATGGTTCCGACGGACTCAAGCAGGGTGCACGAGGTCCCCTCCCCCCCCCCCCCAACACACACACACACGCACACACACTAACCGTAACAGTAACCGTTACTCAGCACGCTCACATGAATTTAAATATGGCGCGTACGATATATTTCAAATTGTTTAAAACAAACATATTAAAAAAAATATATATCGCAAGCGGAGAAAAAACGCAAGATTTTCAACTTACGCCGTAAGACTTGAAAATTACCGAAATTACGTAAGACTTACACAAAAAAACGTAAGACTTGACAGGTATATAATAATAATAATAATAATAATAATAAAAGGTTTAATTAGAAAACTGCATCATAATGATGGAAATACTAATGCTCATAAAAATAAAAGTAATAAAAAATAAAGTAATGGTAATAATTAAGCTATGTAATATTATATACACAAAAAAGTTTCCACTCATGGACTCCGGGCAGTGACGTCATGCGCCAAACTGACTATTATCGTCCTGAAGTGAACAGACTGTAAAGCATATATAGACTGTGATCTAGGTGAACATATTACTCGAGTTTCACGTTAACTTCTTCACTCTGAGGAGTATGTCGCTGTCGCGAAAACGAGTCATCTTCACTTTGCTCCGAGTCTGAAAGCATTTCGTATCTGACGGGCATGTGAACAGCAGCACATTTCACTTACCCACGAGGCGATTTTCGTTCACATGAGATAATGTTTCATATTATGGAACATTACCTCTCTCTCTCTCTCTCTCTCTCTCTCTCTCTCTCTCTCTCTCTCACTCGAATAGGCTATTCATATCTCGTATGTAAGTGTGTGATATCTCGTACGGTAAACGTTCAAGTGAACACAAAGACAGATGAAAAGATTGATTGATTGATAGTTTATTGTTGCAGGTAAACAACAAGGGAGAAGGGAGGATCATGCAGCGCGGCAGTGGAGACGAGACAGGATGAAAAGATGAAGAATGAAGACAAAGATGAAAAAAAAAAAAAAAAAAAAACACGTCCCCCACTATTCGTGGGTTAGCCATTCGTGGGTTCGACTATGCTTATGTTTAAATTTATTTGTTAATCATGTCATAGTCACTGATGCCGTTTCAAAAATTAAGCGCGCGCGGGAATCCTGGATATGAGGTGCAACGTGGCCCACGTTTAGACACAGCCAGCAGCCAATAGTGAAGTCACAAGTCAGTGCCTTTGTATTCACGTATTTGAATAGTTGTTATATTCATGGCGTTGGTGCATTCAGTTCTGTAAAAAAAAAAAAAATAAAAAAAAAAGAAAAAAAAAATAATAATAAAAAATAACTATAGCGGTATACCGGTATACCGGATACCGGTGCACATCCCTACTAATTCCCTAGGCTGATTGGCCGAGAGCGACAAGTGCCGTGCGCGATGGACGATTTTTCCACGCGTCACAGAAATCTCTGCGGATTTAGGCCACTTGTTGACTGGGGTTTCTTGTGTGTTGGACTATTTATATTTTTAGTTAGTTCAAACACGTTACAATAAAAAAATGTTTAAAAGAATGCCGTGTTGGACATGAAACGGTCTGGACAATCAGGAGTTGGACGTGAGGCCACTCTAGTAGTAGTAGCTATAATAGTAATAGTAGTAACAGCATTACTATTATTATTATTATCATCATCACTTTTCTTAGTAGTAGTAGTAGTAGTAGTAGTAGTAGTAGTAGTAGCAGCAGCACAGTAGTAGTGTGGAAGTTTTATGAACCCATGTACATTACAAAACATAATGAATGTAGCTTCAATGCATATCTTTATTTTACCAGACTCAGAGGAGGGGTAATTAAGACGAAGGGTAACAATGTTGTATGTACATATATTTCTCATCATCACACACGACCTTAGAAAAATGGAAAATACGTATCGGAGTAAAGAAGATCGGATGTCCTCGTTGGTGAGGCTTAGAACGTAACATCGTTAGGCTATGAAAAAAAACAACAACTTTAGAACTTGAAATACAAGTGCATGTGCACATTAGGAAGTAGATTATGTGCAATAAGGATTTTCAATAAATGAAAATTACTTCACTTTAGTCTTTCAGTGTGTCTTGCCCAGAATATCTATGGAAAAAGAGTAAAATTTATGAGTTGTTCAGTAGGAGGGAAAAAGTGTTCTGGACAGTCCTGCTGCTTTCAGGTACACGAATATGTGTCTTTGCATCCATTCCCTTTTAGACAAGACCCTGAAACAGTATTCCATCTCTGCTCCCAAGTGGCAGAGACGGAGGCAGCGAGTGAGCACCTGGGCCAATAGACAACCAACCCTGGCGCGCACGCTGTTCCATCTCTTCCTCACTAGCACGGACAGAGGTAAGGGATTGGGGTCTGAGACAAGGAAGCGCTGGTAAAAATGCCCAAACACTGATCCCTGTTTTATTTCCACTTAGACAGAGACACATGAGAATGAGACAGTAAAAAACCCAAACACTCCTCTATCTCAACTTTCGAATAACACAGAGACAAAGGCATTGAGTACGGGTCAAAGGTGATAAAGACCCTCAAACACTAGTTCATTTTTGCTTTCCAGTGACACAGAAACTTGAGAAAGAAACGGCAGAGTAAGACCCCAAAACATTACTCCACTTCTGCCTTTGAGTGACACAGAGACGGAGATATCGAGTGTGGGTCTGAGGAGAGGGAGACGTGCGAGCAGTGGATGATGGTGGCGATGGGCGGCGGGCTAAGCGAGGCACGACTTGTCCTGTCCGTGGCCACGTCCCCGGAGCCCACGTGTCAGGACTCCACCATGTGCGCCACTTCACGGAAGCCTCCCAAAAACTTGGCACTTCCGCTGCAGTTTTCTAGACCTGTTTGAGAAACACTTGTTGTGGTGCGGTAATGGCAGAGTTATTAGCGTGGATTTCATGCAAATAGTGGTAAAATCGGGTATAGGAATGCGCATGAGTAGAAATTTAGTTTTCACGCGGTCACAAACTTTTATACACAGGTTCTCGTATTCACTCGCTAAATACTCACTGGTCCCAGTGTGTGTGTGTGTGTGTGTGTGTGTGTGTGTGTGTGTGTGTTAGCTATTGTCTTCTCATTTTATGAAGACACTTTAGGAGTGGCTGGCGGGATTAGAGGATATGCCACATAATCGTCGCCACTTTCATATTATTAACTATCAACTCCTTCTAAATTAATTTGAATACGGTGTACATTTAATTATATGTTAAGATCATACAATTCTATTCGTTTTCTGGGGACAAAACAATAGTTTGTAGCCTATGCATCCCTAGGAGTCATGGCAACGCAACTTGAGATACGTGGCAGTAGGTTGATAAGGTCACCCCGCCGGTCAATCAAGCAAAAAGTCACCTATACTAGACCTTTGCCTCATGTGTGGTGTGGGAAGTGTCAAAACATGATAATTTGTGTTGAAGAAAATGTTGAGAGAGAGAGAGAGAGAGAGAGAGAGAGGGGGGGGGGGGTAAAGAGCGAGTGCGAGAGGGGAGAAGTGGCAACACAGCTAGCCCGAGGCAGCCACGCATAATGTGACTTGATAAAATGGAAGAACTAACGTATCGTGCTGTTGGAATAAAAACTACTGCGGTAAACTGTGTGGTATGGGATAAATAACATAATTAACACACTCTGACTAATGGTTACTAATAAAAACACACAGGAGATTGAGACTTATATAAAGCTGCATAATTCCTACCTACACATACACATAGGTCGGTATTCTCAAACGCTTCCGCCTCTCACAACTATTTCCAGAGTCTGAAAAGGAGATAAATCGGGTAGTAATGAGTGTTTTTTTAGGTTCATGGTACCGAGGAAGGGTCAAACAACCACCGGGGTCATAAAACTACCCCTGGAAGTGCACAAAACTCCTATGAAAGCCTTGTCAAATATGTGAGTTTTGGCGCCAAAATGTTTTAGAATATGACCCGTAGTGACACTCCCAAGAGACAACACACAGAGGGTAATGCTTATACAAAAAAAAAGTACAAAAGATAAAGGAGAATAAAGCTGCATAAGCACTGTCTACGTGCATGCACATAAGAACAATCGTGATGACATGCATAATCAGGTCATGAAAGCATGTAAGCTTTCCTGTTTTTTCACTCGTTTTCTAGTACACTGAAATGACCCCATGCTATCCCCAGTACACTTACAGGAAGAGAGTGACCCTGGGGAAGAGCCTTCACCTTCGTAGGCGTAGTTTCTTAGGTCGTCTCCCGCAGGAGGGGTACTGCCCGGCCCGCCCTTGCTCGCCCTCCTGCTCGCTGCCGCCTGATAGCTCCCTCGTCGTGAGTAGGGCGGCGAGCCTCGGCCACCCTCCTCATCCAGCTCCTCGGCGCTGCTCGCCGGCGTCACTGCGTCCACCTGCAGCACGTCCACGTCTGGGGCAAAGATCAAGGGTGAAAAGAAGACTGATACTTGTGTGACCTCACGTTTTAAAGCATTGGATGGGAAATTAATTTGATAATCTACATGCAAAATGGAACGAAAAACAAATTCATAAATGGGAGAGGTGGTTCGAATAAGGTGTCTTTCAGTAAGAGGGAAGAGTTACCGGCGATGTTAGGGTTTCTTGCCCAAGCGGGCTGGCCATTGGCTCTGGGCGGCTTCAGCAGCTGCAGCTCAAGCAGGTTGGGTGTGTGGCTGCACGGTGGGGACACTTGGCCTTTGCAGTCCACGACATTGTCCTTGGAGTCAGTCATACCCCTGCGCAATGCAGCGCGGCGGTGGTGTTGATGGAGCAGGAAGGCGCACACCAACACTGTAGTGATGGAAGGAGATTCACACAAGGTGTACATATGTTAGCTACAGAGTACTGAGAATTCGCCAGAGCTGTCGAAAAAGGAAACATTTACCATAGAAGAGCAACCTTGGGCACGCCCTGGCTTAGTACTTACACACGAGGAAAATGCACCACACGACGATGGTGATGAGAACCCCGACGGGAAGTTTGAGGGAGGTGTGGCCCACGTCAGGCAGCTGGCAATGCTGGCCGCTGAACCCCGCCGGGCACGAGCACACGTACCCTGTGTTGGGGTGAACCACCCTTGTAACACTCGCCACGACACCCTGCTCATATACTGCATGTGACTGTATATGATATGAGTCATATAAGAGACACAACTGGTTGATGCCTGGAGCGTCACCTGGCTGGGTGTTGAAGCAGGAGCCGCCGCTGAGGCATGGCCGCCACGCACACTCGTCCTCATCCTCGCACGCCGCTCGGGTCCGGCCCAGCACGCGGCCTTCGCCACACCTGCGGCAGCGGTCCAGCGTCACCCAACACTCCCCTTAATCCGGTAGCAGCGACGGGCCAAATTTGTGGCTTTACCGTGTACCAGCGACGGGCTAAATTTTTGCCATGATATAAACCCCCCCAAAAAAACAGATAATGCATAAACTGATCACAAATATGTTGATATATATTATGAAATGGTTTGCGTGGGTGATGAATTTTTCTCATTTTTCTCCCTTAGAGGGGCCTTTAAGAAACATGATCCCTGCAGCTACCGGGTTAAATCTCTCTCTCTCTCTACACACACACACACACACACACGGCCACCGACCCGCAGTGGTAGGACCTCCAGGTGTCGACGCAGGAGAGCGGCGGTGTGCAGGACACGTTGGCGCAGGAAGACGGGGCGCCGCAGCCTCGCTCCACGCCCCTGAAGGTGCTGGCCTGGCCCCAGGGCGTGCTGTTGACCGCCGGCGGCAGCGGCGCGCTGCGGCCCGCGATGCGCAGGTCGTCGATGCAGCCTGCGGGAGGGGAAGGCAGCCCTGTAAGCGGTGCGCCCTCAGCGCCTTCACTCTGCCTCGCTGAAGTGCACAAGGCAAGCCTGGCGTCCAGGCCTGTGTCTCACCGTCAAAGTAATCGCTGTGGATCTTGAGGACTCCGGCATCCTGGAAGTGTGGAGCCCCGCCCACCCGGACGCCCTCCTGCTTGTCCACCTCCAGCAGCTGCCGCCCCTCCAGCAGCAGCAGCGAGGCGTTGTACAGGTCGCCGTCCCCGTCGTCTGCTGTCAGGATGGTCGCCGAGCCGTACCTGAGCCACAGAAGGCAACACAGCAGGTCACTAACACGTCAGTAACAGTGAAGGAACACCAAAGACACAGCAACACAGAGACAAGGCAGCCGCCCCGCAGGGAGTACCAACCTGCAGCAGGGCGGTGGCCTACCTGGTGGCGGCGAGGGCGTGCCAGCGGCCATCGGTGAGGGCGGCCCGTGACAGGCAGAGCGAGGCCGGAGAGCGAGGGTGGAGGTGAAGCACAGCGCACAGGCGGCCGTCCGTCAGCTGCACAGACCAGCTGTCCCGCCCGTGCTGGGATGACAGCACCACCAGCTCGCCTGTCCTCCTCAATGTGCGGAACCTGCCGGCAGGAGGCGCTGACAGGGTGTGGCGGCGGCGGGCAACTATGTCACAGAGGCCGGTGAAGGCGGCAACTCCTACCTGAGGCTGATGGAGGTGGTGTAGGCCAGCGGCGAGAAGGAGAGGGCCAGCTTGACGTAGCTGTTGGGGAGGAAGGTGGCGGGCATTGTGGGCGAGGCACAACCTGGTCCGCCCCACCCCGGCTGGCACTCACACCGCAGCGACCCCGGCGACCCCAGACACCTGCCGTGGACACCGCAGTGGAGCTGTTGGGTGAGGCAGTCTGCGGCAGGACACCCCGGCGAGCTGGCCCTGCTGAGGACGCCAGTGCCCAGGTCCACCAGCTGCGGGAACACCAGAAGACAACTCACGGAATGAAGAGTATCTAAGGACGTCAATTTTGCAATACTTCTCAATACCCTTGTGGGTTAGCCCTGCTGAGGGCCACACTGTACAGGTCCACCAGCTACAATAACATGAGATAACTTGAGATAACCCAAGGAATAAATGTTCTCTTAGTATACCGTTTTGGCAGTATTTCTCAACCCTGCTGAGGACGCTGCTGCCCACCAATTGCGGGAACACTACACAACACAAATTCTACTTTCTGTTCTGGCCAAGTATAGGGAATGGGGATCATTTTGTTGTCTCATTTAACATTGACAATTAAAAAATGATCATACTCTTTGTGCAGATGAAGTTTTCCGTTGATCTTTAAGAACATTGTCTGTTTAAATTGTGCAAATTTGCCACAACTCACCTCGCCGTTTACTCTGAGGTTCCTGATGCAGCCTCGAAAATGTGGCGGGCGTGGCTGTGCCGTGGCCTCGTCCAGCATGAGGATGGGCAGAGGGTGCACAAGCCCGCCCACCTGCAGCACTCCGCCGGTCTTGAGCACACGGGCGCCCTTTGGCAGTTTCGTGGCGGCCCTGCAGGCGTGTGTTTCAGGCATGACGGGAGTGAACGAGGTGTTGTGGGCAGCCGGAGAAGGCGTGGGCGGCGGCTCATCCCAGTGGCCCCCCAGACACAGGTCCACGACCATCTCCACCAGCTGTGAGCGGGAAGGATAGTGTGTGTGTGTGTGTGTGTGTGTGTGTGTGTGTGTGTGTGTGTTCTTTTTCCTCTTCTTCCCAGCCAAGAGCTTCCCTCTCTGAAACCCTTTGGATCACGCCCTGCATTAAGATGCTCATATCCTAGAGGAACAGGGTCTTCTGCATAGACTATACTCTGTACGGAAGGCTCAATAACAGAGTCATTAGGGAGATATGATATCTGCCAAAGTGAACTATTATCCAGAGAAGCTTCACCACCTTGAGTGGTATACTACTCATCCCCTTTCCTTTGTAACCTTACACCAGGCCAACACATATCTCATGGCCAAATAGATTAACGGTCACTTTGCCGCTATCTGTCAATGCCTCCTCTAACTTGACCTTACGGATCTCCTAGCCTACCTACCATCCCCTTTCCCTACCCCACCGTCCAGATGATTGATGTTTTTAATAAAATAGGTAAAGCAAAGAGCAGCATATCCACCACACCCAATAATCTGCCAATCAAAATTTACAAAGAATTTGCCCCAGAACTTGACACACACACACACACACACACACACACACACACACACACACACCTCGTCCTTCCAGTGGAGGTCTATCCTGTGCCACGTGTTGTCGGCCAAGGAGGAGTTGAGGGCGAGGGTGACGGGCCCGCCGCCCTGGTCCAGCTGCAGCACTGGCCGCCCCTGACGCAGCTCCAGCAGCAGCAGGAGAAGGTCGCGGCGGCCCCTGCCCAGCCTCTGTTCAGTGCTGTGCTGCTCTGGCCCGGTGTAGAGCAGTGCGGCTTCCCCCGCTGTGCTCAGCACCTCCAGGCTCATGTGCATCTCGGCGCATGGCGGGATGGGCGGCACCCACGCCCACGCTCCCTCTGCGGCGGGCCCGGCGCCGCCCTCCTGCTTACCCCCGCCTCCCTCGAAGTGTCTTGCGAGCACTTTACAGCGAGAGCCCCATGTGCCGTGAGGACAGATGCACCTGGGGAAACAGGGAGGGAGGAGGTGTCACGCAGAGGAACTGAAGTGAGGTTCCATGGTGCTTAGGACGTTGTGAAACAGCATGAAATTGTCCTTTGAGAGAAGGGATTCTGTTGCCTTGCCTGAGCCAGTCTTTGTGTTTATGAGTCTTTCATGGGAAATAACTCTGCCCTGCCCAAGCCGAGGTGTCTCTAGGCATAAGTGCATAAGTCAAACTATTTTGCTGCTCTTTACTCTGAGTTCCCATTCCCCAGACACTCACCGAGTACCCGAAGAGGTGCTGAGGCACCTACCACCATTGAAGCAGGTGTCAGGGGTGCAGGGGTGTGCCCTGGCGGGCATTGTGGTAGTGGTGGCAGTGGCGGAGGATGGGCAGCCACAGGAGCCCCTCACCACCACCCGCGGCCCTACCACCGCCGAAGAGTTAGCATCCACCACAGTGAAGTCTTCGGCGAGGCCCACCCAGCAACCACCTACACACCTCTCCTCCGCCACGGCATCCGGCGCGGGGGTGGCGCCTTCACGGCACGTGACCACGCCCACGTCCCTCACACTGACGCCTAGCGCTGCGCTCAGCTACACAAGACATTGATTAGTTCCAAAACATCTGAATCACAGGGTGATTTTGAGGCAAGGGAAGTTAGTAGTGGTAATGATATATCCCACAAAATTCCAGTTACCTCGTTTTTACGGTACAGCAAAAGGTATTCAAAGTTGGCGATCCCCGCGGCGGCCAGCCAGACACGCGTGGCAGGGATCCTTCCCTCCAGTGGCTGCACCGACAACACCCGTACCGTTGCCCCGCCCCCGCCCGCCCACGCTCGTGTGGCGCTCACCAGGCGACTCAGCATCGATGCCCCACCCTGGAACATGGGGAACATGACAAGCATATCAAAGAAAGAACTTGCAAATTCAAGCGCTGCAATGAATGTCGGTCTTAATTATAAGGCAACTTGCAAATTTTCCAACTCCTGAGGGAAATACAGTAAAGCCTAGTCCTGACAACGCACCTCAACCCCGGACTTCACCACCGCGTCACTGTCAGCCGCCAGCGTGAGGGGCGTTGTATGGGTGACTTCGCTGCGCCGGAGTGACTTCACCTGGACGGTTACATTGGCCTCAACGTCGTCCTGGCCTTGGCTGCTATCACTCACCACGAACGACAGCTGGTACCTGCTGGCAAGGTAAAACATCTACAAGAATAATTAACAACCATAGGTGAAACACAACACCCAAAGCTTCTGGAATTAGATTAGCATTGCATTCATACTACAGATACTCTATCATGTCTTAAATTAATAATCAGCATCCCTACCGGCCGTCAGGTGTGGAGGGCGCCATGGCCAGGTGGCCGCTGGAGGTGTCGAGGAAGAAGCCCGCCTGAGGGTCCCGCCAGGCGTAGGTCTTGGCTGCGACGTCCCAGTCATCTGGGTCCTGCACGTACACCCGCCCCAGGGGCACCGCCGCACCCTGACGCTGAGAGCGAGACAAAGACACTTGGAATCGTGAGCCTTCCTGTTACAATTGAGGCAGGATTGTGGCAGATATGCTAATTCAAGTTAGGACTCAGAGTGGGCACCTTAGGTGACTAGAGGGTGAGTCAGCTGACCTGCTGGGTGTGTAGAGGAAGAGTGAGCCTGCTGGGTGTATAGAGGAAGTGTTAGCTGGGTAACCTGCAAGTAGGATAGAGGGAGACTAGCCAGCTAACCTGCAGCGTGTGTACGGTGACGGTCTTGTTGGCGGGCGCCATGGGGTTGTCGTTGAGGTCGGCCACGTGGAGGGTGAGGGTGACGGTGGCGGTGAGGGGCGGCCAGCCGGCGTCGCCCACCACCAGCGGCACCAGCAGGGCGGGACGCTCCTCTCGGTCCAGCGCTGCCCGAGTCCACACCACGCCCACGCCACGCCCATCATCCCCTCCTGCACCACACACGGGTGATGATGATGATGATGAGGAGGAGGAGGAGGAAACATGGAAATGCTGACAAAAGAAAGCCTATTGGAGGAGGAGGAGGAAGAGGAGGAGGAGGAGGAGGAATAAGTCGGTACAGAGTGTTGTGAACAAATATAATCCTTGGTTGTGACAACTCACTCGTGTCCAGCGTGACCCTGACGCTGTCGGTGACGTGGGGTGGCGCGCGGGGGTCCAGGGCGATGGTGAAGGGCGGCCCGTGGCCCTGCCGCCAGTCATCGGGGTCAGTCAGCTTGACCTGCGCCACCTGCTGCGCCTCGCTGTTCTCTGTCACCTGCACCTCGCGGGGCTCTGCCAGGAACGGCGGGTTGTCGTTCACGTCCGTCACGTTGATCTGCCGAAGATGAGTCGTTACTCTTACAGTATGTGTTAATTTTCTGCTTCATTGCAGTACTTGGCTTTATCGGCCTCTCTTAATTCTGCTTCAACCTCCATTCCATTCACCTTCCCTCCTCGAAGCTTTGTCTGGTGAAGGAAACATGGTAGCGACACAACTCAAGAAAGAAAACAAGGCAGAGACATGCCCATTCCTTCTCATCAGTACTCTCAAGACACAACACAGGGAACAAAAAGGTATATGTGCGTTCATTCCCTCTTGTCTGTAGACTCGAGTTCCATGAAACTTCCGGAAGCTGACACACAACACAGGTACTCACAGCAAGGGTGGCGGTGGCGGTCCTGGGAGGCGTGCCATCGTCCACCGCCCACACCAGCACACTGTGGGTGTCCGCGGCCTCCCGGTCCAGACCCCCCACCAGACGCACCGCCCCACTCTCGTCCACGGCAAACTGGCGGCGAGGATCGCTGGACGGAGCCACCCGGTACTGCACGCGACTTTCTCCACCCTGAAGAAGAGAGATAAGGTTGATGTTGTTGTTAAAGATTTACTCCCTCCTGAAAGGGGGGAGAACGGGCCTTTGCCAGTGGCGGTCCATAGCAGGGTGCCAACAGACCTATCGGCTGGCGTCAGCTGAGCCGACCAAGTCGGTCTGTAGACGAGGACTGGTGTGTCTCTGAGAGATAAGGTGCATGGTGCTATAAAACAATAGGGAAAATAAACTAAAGACATGTCTTTTTATACTGGGAACTTGAGTCTTCAAACTTTTTGACTTCAGAAACACAAGAAAAGGATCTGATTTTCATATACTGTACCGGGGCATGCCTCAATAACCTGATTTAATCCATGTATGACAAAGGATTCCCTCTCCGTCCAAGTTCTCGAACTGGGAGAAGATAAAACACAGAACATGCCCATCAGTTTTTCCTCACCCTAAAGAGCTCCCTTATTGCCGTGTATTCAATCCTTCAGCCACATTTTGCTCTGGTATTAAGATTCGGGGTTAGGTTAGTTTACGCTACAATCTCAAAATTAGTAAAGCATTAAAACTCACGTTGTCGGGGTCCAGGGCGGTGAAGGTAGCGAGAAGAGCGCCCCGCGGGGTGTCCTCGGGCAGGGAGAGGCTCGTGAAGTCCTCGCTAAACACCGGGTCGTTGTCATTGTCGTCCACCAAATTCAGCCTCACTAGCGTCTCTGCCATGTGTTCCTTCTTCTCCCAGCCGTCCTCACCCTGAGGACGAAACACTGCTGATTGTCGGGTATATTAGAACCTCTAAAATTTGCACGTCTCATTACATCTCTTTCCGTACTCCAACTCGCTAGTGTCGTGGATCAGTATACTTGAGAATGACAGATGAAATTATATTCGTGTATTTTTAATATGCTACAAGCGGGTTAACGCAACGGGAAGCAAATAGCTCCCTCTTTTAATCAATCCGTCTGTCAATCGCAGTATCAGAGGATGTTACCACCACCTAGGAATAATAAGCTTCACCTCTCGCCTGATTGGAGGGATGGAATGGACCTCTTCTAGCAACCGAAAGCAAACAGCTACTGATTTTGTCTGATTTGAGCCATGAACTGGGTCTCTCAATCGCAGTCTATAACAGGTGATGCCTATCATTGTATTTTATAATTTGTTGATGAAAATTGAGCCGTATATTACCAAAGTAACAAGTACTGGCGGCCGGCACTCTTTAGCCTCCACGCCCCGAAATGCCCCCTGTCTAGCTACAACCCTGCGGTACTGCCCCTCGCTCGGTCCTAAATTAGCTCCTCGCCAAGGTAAAGAGAATGTAAGGTAGGTTCACCAGGGGGGGCGAGGTACCTAAATTTGTCTCTTCTGCGCATGACGTCACGTGTAAGAAGGACTGAGGGGTCCGGGCATGGAAGAGAGGTCAGTCTCGCACGCACCAGCCTCTTGACCTGAGCTCCTCACTCACTCAATGGGAAACTTGGCTAAATTGTATTTTCCTTCAATATGCCAACTTTTTGTATTGTGCGCAGCTGTCGATCAGTTTCCGTGAAAGGAAATAGTAATATACGGTTTCATCGGCTGCCAAGAGATCAAGAACTTAAGGCGCTGTTACACTAGCACATTTATTGTCAATATTTTTCATCAACTTCCAGAAAATTGACAACTTCTTTTTAAGGCGTTGTTACACTAGCACATTTTCCCTCAATATTTTTCATCAACTTCCAGAAAATTGACAACTTCTTTTTAAGGCACTGTTACACTAGCACATTTTCCGTCAATATTTTTCATCAACTTCCAGAAAATTGACAACTTCTTTTTAAGGCACTGTTACACTATCACATTTTCCGTCAATATTTTTCATCAATTTCCAGAAAATTGACAACTTCTTTTTAAGGCACTGTTACACTATCACATTTTCCGTCAATATTTTTCATCAACTTCCAGAAAATTGACTTCTTTTTAAGGCGCTGTTACACTATCACATTTTCCGTCAATATTTTTCATCAACTTCCAGAAAATTGACAACTTCTTTTTAAGGCACTGTTACACTAGCACATTTTCCCTCAATATTTTTCATCAACTTCCAGAAAATTGACAACTTCTTTTTAAGGCGCTGTTACACTAGCACATTTTCCGTTAATATTTTTCATCAACTTTCAGAAAATTGTCAACTTTTTAAGGCGCTGTTACACTAGCACATTTTTCGTCAATATTTTTCATCAACTTCCGTCTGCACTGCTTCCGTCACATGTAAATAAAACATAATGGCCCCGCCACACGGACAAGCTATCGCCGCTATCAACGTGATGAGGTGTTTAATGAAGCTGAGACGAGCCAAACAAGCCAGAAGATGAGAGTGGATGTGTGAGTGGAAGGCACGTCGCGAACAAGAAAGTGTTTACTATCGACTCTTGAGGGAGCTGAGATTGGAGGACCACGAGGCAATGAGGAACTGGATCAGGCGCGACAAGGACCAGTACAATAAACTTTTGGAGCTAGTGACGCCCCTCATTGTAAAGAGTGACACCAAAATGACGAAAGCAGTGACCGCAGGAGAGAAACACACGGGGTGTATCACATGTAAACAAGGTCTAGTCACATGAGACACTGTAGGCTTTTATGACACTATATTGTAAAATGTAACTACATGTGTAATTGCTTTGAATATTTTTACCTATATTAAATAGTTGAATTCTTGCTTTTCATGAAAAACAGTGGTTTACTTTGAATATTTCCTCATCATCCACTACGGATTCTGATTTGATTAAAAAAATGTTGTTGACAACTTTCCACTTGAAGACGGTCATGTTCGTCTGAATCAAGAGTCAAGACGTCGAAAAAGGAAAACGGAACATGCAAACGACGACGGAAATCGTAGACATCGACGGAAAATGTGCTAGTGTGGCAGTGTAATATGAAAAAAATACTTATTTTCGAGCAGATTCTGTTGGCTTCGTGAGTAGTCGTCACATGCCGTAAAAGGAATAAACACTGGTATAAAATTAGATGCTGGTTGCAGACCTTAGTTCTCCATTAGTGAGTATATACCAGGCTACCTGTCATTCTCTTTAACTTTAAATTTACACGTTTCTTTACACGTCCGCGCTAATAGTTGCCGTACCAATATGGCGGCCGGCGGCCGACCATAATACGCCAGTCAAGTGCGCGGTATCTACTCTACCACAACTTTATTTCACGTGACGTCACACCCCGCGCGGAGCGGCCGGTGTGAACCTACCTTCGCTTCTCTTTAACTTGCTCCTGGCAACATCCCACGAGGAAGCGCGCGGCTCACGCGGCCTCCTAGTCCATGTGCCAGACCAAATGTCGGTACCAAATTGGTGAACAGATCCCTTTATGATTTTCGGCTAGCATGGTATCTGAAGTGTCCAAAAACAGTTGATGAACTTTCGAGTTACTTTGCTAAGTGGCACTTTGGCGGCCATCTTTAAAAATGGCTGCCGTTATATTGCCGAAACGGCGAGCTTCAGAAAAATGCCCATAACTTCTTCCCAATTTGACCCATAAAGCTGCAAATGAGCTTAAATTGTCTCTCTTAAATTCTACATCTTTTGGTGTGCAATCTGCCAGGTTTTACTTGATTTTACTATATTATAATAACTGATTGATAAGAAAAACGTGCATTTTTTACACGTTTTTAAGATTTTTTTTCTTCTATTTCATATAAATAAAACCCACACTGGCAGACAATAGAGGTATATTTTTACCAAACAGTTTCGGTGGACACTGCCACCATCTTCAGTGGTGTGAAGGAAGAGTAGAGGTAGGTATAGGGATTAACAATTCTCCTCATATACAGAACGGAACGGCTTAATATGGGAGGGGCAGAACAAGGGGGGGTGCAAGTGTGGGTTTTATTTACATCGAGAATATCACATCAGTATGATTAGCCCAATCTTCCTATTTCTTCATGTTGATGCTTTATTTTGGCCAAAGTTTGTATTCAGTACTTGAAAACTGTCCATAAATCATAAAACAAGGCTCATTTTTTTTTTATTATATTAGCCTCTATTTAGTTTTAAAATCATGTTTTACAAAAAAGTCCTTTTACAGTTTTTTTTTCTATCTTCACTTGACTTTGTTAGAGACCGTCCACAGTTCTTATATGCTTCGCAGTTGAATTACTTTATTTTCATAATGAATACACCTATTCTATTGCCTCTCCTTCTTACATACTACATCTACATCACAGCCACTGTACCAGCTACTGTGAATGCCATGCATTAGGCCAATCTGAGGCAGCCTTCACTGCCAGCAAAACCGAGCCCACAAATCTCGCCTACTGTAAACCTTTCCAGGTCCATCTAAAATGTCTACAAGCTTAGACTTGTATTTAAGAAGGCTAAATTAAGGGGGATGTATAGTGGTTCGAAATCGCGAATCTGGCTTGTACAAAAACGGACTCCCAAAGCATGGAATTTGGAATTTGATGGTCCAATCACATTCTACACTTGATGTAAAATGTATTCCGAATGTGTCATTTTCTAATTTTGGGTGAATTTGAAGGAGTTCTTGTGCACGCCAGATTCGCGATTTTTGGCCACTATACTTCCCCCCTTATGTTCTGCAATGTTCCTTGTTCAAATATATATGACCAGAATCTGTCGTGAAATGGTTGAACATATGAACCAACAAAATCACATGCTTTTACAGATGCTCGAGTTCATGGACCATGGTTTGAAGTAGGGCCTTGTACCTTGAAGTCAACACTCTTCGGAAGACTGAAATAAAGTCTTCCCACTAGACACAGTTTCCTAAGCTAGGGATTAATTTCAATAGTCATCACTCTCTCCATCACTGTCGTCCGTGTCGTTCGGCCCATCATCATCTTAAATATTTGTGCAGTCTTGCAGCTTACACGCCGGGGTGCAGCGTAATCCGTTCGTCACACAGGAACAGTCTTTTTCACAATGCCTTGAGCATTTGCTGGATATTAGTCCCGGGACAACTTCTGAGACTGGTGCTCCCGTGAGCCAACATATTCCTAACAGCTGTCCTTATTTGGCACTCCACCCATGACCATCAGTCGGACTTGGAATTTGAGGTGAACACTCGAGACTCCTTCGCCAAATGGCTGCTTGGTAATTAGCACGATGGTATGTTGCCTCAGTGCACCGCTGCATGGTGGGAGCTGTCCAGACGATATGTCGCCATTTTTAGCACGGAACATTTCAAACCTGAGTTTGTTCACGAGCTTGATGTTTGTGTTGGAACAATATGTGCTGCAAGTGAATGCTTGAATGGTTTGAATTTTTTTTTTTTCTGTGACGTGCCTTTCTTGACCAAATGCTGTGAACAGTTCCCGGTATTCACTGCTCTTGTTGATCAGATCGAGGGCTTTGATCTTGCCTTGTCCAGCAAAGGAGCTGACCGAGTCACAACCAGTATAGGCATGAACACCAATCGAGGCAGTGCAAATATCTTATCCAAGTATGGCCCCCAGTCTCTGTATGTCTATCAGTCTCACTGCATTCTTTTTCCTTTTTCTCAGTAATACCCTGGATGGAATCTGTGAATGGAGGGAGAGAAGGATGACAAGGACATCTGTGTCTTCAGGGATCACCACAACCTTCTGGTAACTGGTGGCTGCATGTCTCGCTTCCTCCTGTATTGATCTCAACTCAACAATCTCCGTGACATCGTCTTTTGATAACCTCAAACAGCGTTTCCCCTCAGTTACCATCAGTATCACATTACCAAGTTTCTCCCTCTTGTGTTCTTCTTTCCAGTTTTCTGCCAGGAACACGGTGAGCATAGCTTTGGTTTCTGTGCTAGCCAAGATTCTCTTCCAGTTCTTGATTCGATGTCCTGGCTTTATCTGACTGAACATTATGCCGTGCTGTAAGTCACGTTTGGTCCGCTCGGCAGTCTTAATCGATTGCTGTCTGTAGATCTCAGACACCACGTCAATGCGATCACTTCCCCGACCATCATTCAGCACTTTATTCAGAATTGTATCAGACAGTTCCTCAAAGGTTAGGTTCTCGCCATGAACCATTTGCACAATTACCATAGCATCGACTATTGTTGCCCTCAAACCAGGTGGTAATTCAACGTTTGCCCCGTCTTTCTCGGGATGCTTCCTTAATGCCGACTTCCCTGTTTCCTTCAGCGTTCCATCTGCATTTGGTAATGTCCATGGTTTTGGTCCTAGAGGATACTCAAGTGCGTCTTTCATAACCAACTTCCTGTTTTGAGCAATCAAGAGCATTTGTCCAAACACGCACCAGGTTTGATAACAGTACTTTTCTGCAAAGAACTAAACATTTGTAAATTCAGTTTCTTGATAGGATCATGGAACCCAGACCCTGCCTCTAGCTTTTCCATATACGTCTTGAAAGCCTCTTCACCCTTGTCGCGAGCACTCAGGAGATCCTTGCTAATTGCTGGTGTTGCTGCAGCACCGGTAGACAGACTCATTAAATCTGAAGGTTGACTGGAAAAGGAGTTTGTCCAGTTGTTTTCCAGCATGTTTACCAGAGGTTGGCGCGGTACTGAAAAATCAGTAGTGCGGTTGCGGCAGTGCGGTACTTTTTCCAGAGTAGTGCGGTCCCATTTTTTCTTTCCCAGTGCGGTAGGCGGTGTGCGGTACTGCGGTAGCGGTAGTCAAATTAAAAAAAATACTTCAGGGCCTATCCTGGCTATCCAAACAAAGGAAACATGCTTAAAATAGTACAATGAAAAATCGGCCGGCACCACGGAGGGGTCCGGGGTTGAAATGGCCGGGTCCGCGCGGATTAAAGAAGACTCGCATTGTAGTAGTTTAGACTGTCTATTTAGTATTTAATTTTGAACATTAACTGAAAAGTCAGAACGACTGAATCACTGATTCTGATGACTGATACCGATTGACTGATCGAGTCGTTTTCGATAGTTTTCAAAGTACCGCAAAAAAGCACCGCAGGATTTTTTTGTGCGGTCCGCGGTAGTGCGGTATTTTCAGAAAGTTTGCGGTAGTGCGGTACTTTTTTTGTCATGCGGTACTACCGCACTACCGCACTAAGCACCGCACTTGCCCACCTCTGATGTCTACAATGGACATCACGTCACTTTCGTCCCTCTTGATTCGTGATGTCTGAAGGCCAGCGTGACCAAGCCCTTGTTGACCGCATGCAGATACCAAGTCTCTAAGTTGTCTCATGGCTTCAGCCCTGTGTTCAGCCGTCACATCGTATCGCGTCAGTGCACATTTTTGTAGGCTGAAGCCTTTGGTCCCTCCTGGCGTCAGAGTGTCCTTGTTAACTGTTTCCTCCAATGCCTGGTCTACTTCAGTCTTGCCAAATGGGTTTGATGGTCCAATCTGAACTGAACATCCACCTCTGAGGAAATGCGAATGGAGCTCTGGGTACCTCTCTTCGACTTGAGACATTTCTGCAAAGTAGACTGGGAGGTAGCGGGTGTAGTTCGTTTTCTTCATAGCTAAACACCAAGGAATAATTTCCCTTATGCTTGCCAAGTGCAAGTTCCAGTCTCCTCGATCTGCTCTTATTAGGCCCAGTAGTGTCTCCACCATGTCGACATACATCATCCAAAAGGAAGCGAGGTTCCCCCTTTCATGTCCCTTTCATTAACGAGTATTTTAAAAGTGCTTATTCTCCTTCAAATGAATAGTAAATTCAACCAACCAAGAGTTATTTTTGATGGCTTATACACTCCCCTAAGGACAAAATACAAACATTAGTCAAAATAAAGCACCAACATGGAAAAATGAAAAACATTTCAACAAAAATGAGTAAAAATGCGGGTTTTTTTTTCGATTTGTTTGCATTTAGGCTATCTATCGTACAAACATGTTAGGCTATCTATCGTACAAACATGTTAGGCTATCTATCGTACAAACATGTAGAACCTAACAAATTGCATACCAAAAAATGCAGATTTTAAAGAGGAACATTTTGAGCCCATTTTCAGTTTCATAAGTTAACATAGGGACAGGTTATGGGCGTTTTTCTGAACCTAATCTTTTCGTAATATCTTTAAAGATGGCCGCCAAAATGCTAATTAGCAAAGTGACCCAAAAGTCCATCAACGATATTTGGACGCCTCAGATACCGTGCTAATCAAAAATCATAGTGGAATCGGTTCACCGCTTAGGTACCGATACAACAAATTTTGAGGCCTGGCACATGGACTATACGCAGTGTGGACGCGCCTTAAGGTTTGATGTTAAAATATTGAGTCTGTGTCTTTCTGGAACACACATGCCACAAAACGTGATCGTTGGTCTGATATTTTTGCCTAGTCATTTTCATGATATTTTCCAGCTTATGTTCGAAAAAAAAAAATAGAAATGATTATAGAATATTATTATGTTGTCATGGCTCGCAATATCAGGCGGGAGGATGCAATGTGAAATGGCTGCGAGCAAACACAACAGGAGAAAGTATCATATATCTAAATGTAATTACCTATTTTTAATCGTATCTTTTATACGCCTGTGGGTCTTTGATGAATGGGGCCGAACTATTTGTTGTTAAAATATATGTATGTATGAATATTGCAAATATATTGACAGCCTAAATTTAACGCACAGTAAACAAAAGCACGCAAAAAAAAAAAAAAAAGTGTAGGAACATATTAAATGTATACTGCATGCTCTCTTAGTTAACATTACAACACCTCAGAACATAAAAGGAACACAGAAAACTTAAATTCGTCTAAAGCAATATTTCTATTTCTCTCTCTCTCACACACACACACACACACACACACACACACTCACCATGTCCGTCACCTGCACCCTCAAGGTAAAGCCCTGCCGGTGCTCGGGATCCTCATAGTCCAGCGGCTCCACCGACCTCAGGTTCCCGCCGGGTAGCGCCCCCGCCACGCCCTCCACCCGGAACATCTGCCAGCCCCGCCCGCTGCCCGGCACCACCTGCGCCGCCGCCAGCATAATGTACGTGGTGAAGGCGGGTGTGGGCGGGACTCACACGTTATAACAGAAAACTAACAGCAACAATGGACATGCCCACAAAAGACAACCACTCATGAAAGAAGTTACCCACCCCATGTGAGACGTCTTGTAACTCGCAGTATTCTGTATTAGTAATAGCTCACCTGACGACGTTCTACTGCAGCTTATCTTTATGTTATCCAAATTCCTTACGTGAGAATTAGCCAACATCTTCGTTCTTTCATCCCTTTCGTTGGTAGCTCTAGAATTCCTTTGTCTGTATTTCCTTCTGTCTACGACTTGAACGCCTTCAAGAGGAGAATATCAAGTTGCCTCTCTAACTGAATGCGACCATCTATTCAAAACATTTCAATTTTATCTTCATTATGGTGGTAGCGCTATAGAGGGCTTTTCTGTAACATTTTTGCTCTGGAGCTGCCTCTCTTACTGTAAAATGATAACTGAAATTAGAATTAAAAAAAGTATTTCGCCTACGGCAACTTCTATCCCAACCCTAAACGCTGGCCACAATACTGTCCGTGGTGTCAGTTTCACTATTACCAACACTGAATGCTTCGAGTCACTGAGACCCCTCTCTCGATTGGAATATTCTTTTATAAATGACTGTATATTGAATCCATTTATGTGTGTGAGATTAACTGGGCAAAGGTTATAACAAAGATTAGTAAAAGTAGTAATGGACATCTCATTGACTATCATCTTTTTTACGTGACCGGAATATGCGTTAGCGTGTCTGTGCGACGCTGACCCTGTAGGCGAAGTCGTTGGAAGTATCAGGGTCCACGACGGTGAGGGTAGCCAGCATGTGGTCTGGGGCGAGGCTCTCAGGCACGTCCAACGTCCACTCGGGCCGCAAGAACCTCGGAGACACATCATTCACGTCGTCCACGTCCACCACCACCGTGCCCGTGCCTGGGGGGGGGGGGAGGGGGAGGAGCGCTGTGAGAGGGTAAATACCCGGCGAGGAGGAGGAGGAGGAGCGCTTTGAGAGGAAAAAGGAGCTCAGTGAGAAGAATAGTCATCGAGATGAAGACTAACATTTGGAGGGACGATGATTCAGTGAGACAAAGAATATCTCCGTGAAGGGAAAATAAAACTGACCCTTGAGGCCGCCGCCGTCCGTCGCCACCACCTGGATGACGTAGCGTTGCGTCTTCTCCCGGTCGAGGCAGCAGAGCGCCGTGCTGATGACGCCGAGCTCGCCGTCAATGGCGAAGATCGGGCGGCCGCTCGCCTCGTCGATGGCGTTCTTCTCCAGCGAGAACGTGACCTTGGCGTTGTCTCCCTCCTGAGGGTCGTCGTAGTCCGTGGCCTCGACGCGCGTCACCGACGACCCTGGACACGGGACAGCGTTGTGTAAGCATTCCATGCTATTGTTGTCTATAATGGCGTCTGAAAATGGTAAAGCACTTTCACTCTAACAATGTTTCGCTGCGATCCGCCGGGCGTGGCTTATTCTTGCATAGGTTACCTAGCGGTGTGTCCTCGGAGACGGTGGCGGTGGTGGTGCGGGAGGGGAAGAAGGGCGCGTTGTCGTTCGCGTCCTTGAGGTTTACACGGACGTCGGTGTGCGCCTCAAGCTGGCCGTCCGTGGCCGTCACCCGCAGGCGCCACTGAGGTCGGCCGTGGGGAGGGTCGCGGTCCAGGGGCTGAGGGGGAGAGGCGGAGAGGGAATGTAAGAGATATAAGTAGACTTACATAGATATGCAGACCACACAGACCCTATGTCTCAGACTAGGCGGTCTGTCATAAACTAAGTGAAATTACATTAAATCAAATGGCCACAAAGACTTGGATTTCTTCTATAAAAAGAATATGGCAGTCAAGTTTTTCAAATGAATCAATCGTCTTACACGGGACCACTGAAAGTGGGAACTTATTCCATTCTCGTGCTACAACGTTGGTTAAGAAAAATAATAGTGTAGTCTGAATTTGTTTGCTTACACATAGGTTTTGTGGCATTATTTCTCGTTCGAAATGTGTCATCAATAAAAAAACAAAACTTGGATTTGTCCACATTAGTAAAACCAATAAGTATTTTGAAACATTCGATCAGTTTTCCTTTGAGGCGATGTTTCTCAAGAGGGAACAGGTTAAGAAATGAAAGCCTTTCATCGTATGGTTTGTTGCGTAAGGAAGATATCATCTTTTTGCCCTACGCTGAAAAATTATTTTAGCAGTATCCTCCACATGGTGGGGAGACCAAAACTGTACTGCAGACTCCAAGTAGGATCGAAGTAAACTACTGTATAGTGGTAGTATTGCGTTTTTAGTCTTGAATGAAAAGTATTTATTAATGAAGTTCACTATTATGTTGGGTTGATTTGCTGCGTCAATGCATTGCTGCGATAATGTAAGGTTAGGTAAGGTTTTGACACCCAGATCCTTGATACACAGTACACTTTTGAGTTTCACGCCACACATTTCATAATCGAAGTAGATTTTTGTCAGATTTCTGCGAAATTCGCTGTTTTGAAACTAGGCACCATTATTTTACATCACCTCATCAATTTTTTTTTTTTTTTTTACAGTAAGCCCGCTGCTCTAAAAAGAAAGAAAAAGAAAGAGGTGGCCGATAAATCAGTTTCTTTCGGGAGAGGTGTCCTGTCTGTCCAGAAGAGCTGTGAGGAGCCCCCCACACATGAGATGCATACTCCATACGAGGCCTGTATATGGGTTTTGAGGGCGTTGAAGGACACCAGTTCTTCTTGCCCCAATCAAAGAAGATCATCAATGAACAACAGAAAGCAAAAAAGAGGAGAGACTGTAAGAGTCAGTTAAGAGAAGGGCTAGGAGATCACCAGAAGATTGTATTTCCAAACTTATAACTTTGAGTTCCTCTTTATGCTACGCTTTAGTCACGGGGGCGGTGCTGCCCGCGGGTGTACGATTAAGCGTCAGCACGGCCGCGTGGCAGCCATTCACACGACGAGATGGCGTGACGCAATCGGGGGCATTTTTTTGGTGGATGATGATGAAGATGAGCATTTTTTTGATGGACATCGTTTAGGAGAGAGAGAGAGAGAGAGAGAGAGAGAGAGAGAGAGAGAGAGAGAGAGAGAGAGAGAGAGGGGGGGGGGGGCTGTGTGATTGAAGACTTTGGAATCTGGATACTGTATGTGCTGCATGTACGTACACCCAAGGGGGCTGGGCAGAGGTAGCAGAGATGACAATAATAATAAAGAAAAAGAAATGGGGATCGAAGGTGCAGTATCAGCGTTGCCAGAAGTTGAGAGTAAAATGAGGGACAAAAGAGAATACGCCAAGACTTGTTTATAGAGTATTATAAATAAACACAAATCAGTAACAATCACTTACAGATTTGCTGGCGGTATTATGGGAAAGTGCACTGAAAGAAGAGATATATAGAAGAGTAAAAATGAAAGACACCAGCAACAGAAGGTCGGAACGAAGTGAAAGATAAATATATGAAGCAAAGTAAGAGAACTACTACTACTATTACTACTACTACTACTACTACTACTACTGCTACTACTGCTTCTACAACTACTATTACTGATACCACTACTACATATGATAATGATAATAACAATAACAATATAAAATACATACCCGAGACTGGACAGCAAGAAAGCACGACTACAAGACAGCAATGTGATTTTCGTGAGTGATATATAGCGTAACTTTCCTTTCCTGGTCTGAACACTTCTAATTTTTATCCTCTCTTTCACTTCCAAGTCTCATACCAATACAGCAATTTGATTTTCTCGCATGAGGTACGGCGTTACTTTTTTCCTTTCCTGGTCTAAACGCTTTTGATTTTGTCCTCTCATTCCCTTCCAAGTCTCATATTCTGTTATTTTTAAAGTCTCC
The DNA here is from genome assembly GCF_024679095.1 of Eriocheir sinensis. Classification (NCBI taxonomy): domain Eukaryota; kingdom Metazoa; phylum Arthropoda; class Malacostraca; order Decapoda; family Varunidae; genus Eriocheir; species Eriocheir sinensis. Next base: position 2,644,217 of record NC_066530.1, on the reverse strand, counting down.
GTTATTTGTGAGCGTACTGTGTGAGGGCGGAAGTGAGGCGGCAACGAGGAGTGAATGAGAGAGCGAAAACAAGTGTCATTGATGCTAATTATAGTGATTGCTCTTTTGATGAGAGAGAGAGAGAGAGAGAGAGTCATATTTAGTTCAACGAGGCACAATACCACGATTGCAGGGATATTTTAAAACTGTAACATGTCTCTCCTCTCTGTAGGGACGCGGGTTTTTCCTCCCCTCCATCCCTACCTCCGTTTCCTTCTTTACTCTCTTCTTACTTCTTCTCTCCCTTTCCTTCGTTTCTCTCCCCTTTCCTTCATTCACCTTCTTTTGTTATGTATTGTTGGAAGAAGCCCTCAGGATCCTACTTTGTTTGCCTCGCTATTCTGATCTTATCATTTCTTTTTGCATTTCTTATATATATATCTCTTCATTCACTTACTTCTCTTCCTTTCCCTTGCCTATTTTCTCTTTATCTTACCCTCGATCCTTGACATTATGATGGTGAAATGGGTGGATGGATAGACAGATAGATGGATGGATAGAGAGAGAAGTTATTACCTTGTTTTGGTATGATCAGTGAAGTTAGGATAAGTTATTGAGTCGCTCGTCTTTATCAGCCAGGAAGAAGCAGTGAGCGGTGAGGAAAATCATTGGAGGAGACACATCAAGGAAGACAAAGTTAATGGTGTCTCGAGTGTGTGTGTGTGTGTGTGTGTGTGTGTGTGTGTGTGTGTGTGTGTGTGTGTGTGTGTGTGTTTAAGTAAGTAAGTAAGTAAGTGTGTGTGTGTGTGTGTGTGTGTGTGTGTGTGTGTGTGTGTGTGTGTGTGTGTTATAGCCTACAATTCATGGTTATTTTGTATGATTGTGTTATATTTTGTGAACAATAACGATTTATCTTTGTGTGGGTTTCAAACGATATCAGAGATACTTCAGTATTTATAAAGTAGCCTAAATGACTTCTTATTATCTCTCAGTTGCTTTTTCGTTTGACCGAAGTGAAAGACTGTATTAATATTTCCTGGAGTTAATGCTATTTTTGCTATTCATTGCTTGATTGATTCTTCTTTATCAAAGGAATAGTTAGTTTTGATGTACCTATGTAAATGGAGGTCTATTTGCTTTTATATAATAATGTTCGGAAATTAAAAGCCTAACACTTTAATACCAGGCATGAAAGACGAAATAGTACTCTAAGTTTCCGAAAATATAGTGTTATGGACGTTTCGCGTTTGAAGCTTTGTTTTACTAATAGAACTTTGAGCACCAAGAGGAGGCTACATGTGGTCAGAGGCAGACGATGGGAAGAGACTCCCACGCCTCTTATGAGAGCCCGAAGGGATGCGAAGTATTCCGGCTCAAATAGTTAATGAATGACTGGTATATGAGTTTTCTTCGTTAATGGTAGTGTCTTAGCTTCCATTATGAAATTTGGCCTGGAATGCTGACAAACGCAGAGCTGAAAAGTCAATGCGTGTAAAACAAATATTTGGCTTATTTTTTTTCTCAGGGGTGACGCCAGCGGATGTTCTAACGCGGCAAAACTTAAAATTCAAAACTAGGATGCGACTGAATTCCTGGAAAAGGGGTTTTAGGGTTAATACCTTTCACTTTTTTTTATTTAGCTCATTTGGCTGAAAATTCTGTCAGGCCCAGGGAATTAATTAAGTTTCAATCTGTCAAGCAACTTCGTTACATTTTCCAGGGCGATTTCAAAACTTCCTCATCAATTAACACGGTGAGGACATCAAGTGTGGCGATAGTGTACGTGGAAACTTATCTAATGTAGGAGAGAGAGAGAGAGAGAGAGAGAGAGAGAGAGAGCATGGAAGCGAGCAAAGCAGTTGAAAGAGCGTAGAGAAAAGTGTAAAAAATAGTCAAGGAAGAGAGATGGAAAGACAAAAAACAAACAAACAAAAAAAATAGATAAAAAGAATATACAGATAAACAGACACATATATACATAAACAAATCAAACACAGAATAAATAAAAATCACGACAAATGACTAGCCATAGGAATAAAAGGAAAAGATGTGAGAGAACAGGCACAAAATGGGAGGCAGAAGGAAAGAAAACATACAAGCCATGGAAAAACAAATGACGAATGAGACAGGACGCGAATCTTTGGCTAAGGAGAGTAGGCGAGGGGAGCGGCTAATATCTGGACGAGGGGAGGGGACGTATGACGGAGGAGACAAGGCAATAGGCGAATTAGCGAGGGGTACTAAAACGCTTAACACTGATAGGGCTGTGTTGGGAGGGAGGAGAGAGGGTGAGGTGGAAAGCAGACTGAAGGAATTGCCGGGGAAAAAAATAAATAAACTAGAGGAAACGAAATGATATATATTTTTTTTACAACAAAGGAGACAGCTCAAGGGCACCAAAAAAAAGGCAATAATAAAAAAAATCCCGCTACTCGCTGCTCCTAAAAAGAGAATCAAAAGAGGTGGCCGAAATAAATCAATTTCAGAAGGAGGTATAGTTTATTTAAGAGAGAATAGTTTATTTAAGTTCACGAATACCTTGATAAATGAATTGAGTTGTGTGTGGAGAAAAGATGGTGAAATGGGATGTCTACTGAAAGAAGCGAATGGAAAAAAAGGGATTATATATAGAAAATCAAATAGTACCTGGTCAAGTAAATTCTAATTTGTGAACTGCCTGAAAACTGACGGAGTTGTGTTTGGAACGAGGAAAAATGGTGAAATGGAAGCTGTATCAAACGGATCGCCTGAAAAGAAGCTTATTGAAGACATATTAATCTGTACCTGGAAAAATACACTGAAATTAACGAACTGCCTGATAGCGTTGTGTTTGGAATTAGGAAAGTGTGGAGTGTACTAAATATGATATGAAAATAAAACGAAATATGTGTGTGTGTGTGTGTGTGTGTGTGTGTGTGTGTGTGTGTGTGTGTGTGTGTGTGTGTGTGTGTGTGTAGAAAGCGAAATTATATCTCATAACATATTTAAATTCGTGAAATAAAATAACTGACTGCTCTTTCGGCCACCTCTTCGGATTCTTTCCAGGAGCAGCAAGTAGCGGGCTTTTATTTTATTGTTTCCTTTTTTTTGTGCCCTTGTGCTGTCTCCTTTGCTGGGAAAAAAAAAAAAAAAAAAAACTAGAGGGACAGGAGACTTTCAACGCTTCTTCTACCTAGAGGGCAGCACTGTCCTTCTCCTTCCTCGTGTGTGGAGCTAAAGTTTCAACTCCCGACAGACGGATCGAGAGACGCAGTGCTGCTCTCTACATCAAGCAGCTCTGAAAGTTCCCCGTTGCCTAGAGAGAATAGTTAACATAGAAAACGAAATCACATCTGCTAAAGTTCAGTCAAAATCTCGAAATGCTGAACTGAAGCAGAAATAATTACAAATACGAAATATTATCTGCCAAAGGAAAGGTAGATCATCGAGTTTGAAAATTGAGAAGCAAAAACAATTACAGATACGAAATAATACCTGCCAAAGGAAAGCTAGATCATCGACTTTGAAAATTGAGAAGCAAAAATAATTACAGATACGAAATAATACCTGCCAAAGAAAAGCAAGATCATCGAGTTTGAAAATTAAGAAGGAAAAATAATCACAGATACGAAATAATACCTGCCAAAGGAAAGCTACATCATCGAGTTTGAAAATTAAGAAGGAAAAATAATCACAGATACGAAATAATACCTGCCAAAGGAAAGCTAGATCATCGAGTTTGAAAATTAAGAAGGAAAAATAATCACAGATACGAAATAATACCTGCCAAAGGAAAGCTAGATCATCGAGTTTGAAAATTGAGAAGCAAAAACAATTACAGATACGAAATAATACCTGCCAAAGGAAAGCTAGATCATCGAGTTTGAAAATTGAGAAGCAAAAACAATTACAGATACGAAATAATACCTGCCAAAAGAAAGGTAAATCATCGCAGTTTGAAAATTGAGAAGCAAAAACAATTACAGATACGAAATAATACCTGCCAAAGGAAAGCTAGATCATCGCATTGTTTGAAAATTGAGAAGCAAAAACAATTACAGATACGAAATAATACCTGCCAAAGGAAAGCTAGATCATCGACTTTGAAAATTGAGAAGCAAAAACAATTACAGATACGAAATAATACCTGCCAAAGAAAAGCTAGATCATCGACTTTGAAAATTGAGATGCAAAAACAATTACAGATACGAAATAATACCTGCCAAAGAAAAGCTAGATCATCGACTTTGAAAATTGAGATGCAAAAACAATTACAGATACGAAATAATACCTGCCAAAGGAAAGCTACATCATCGAGTTTGAAAATTGAGAAGCAAAAACAATTACAGATACGAAATAATACCTGCCAAAGGAAAGCTAGATCATCGAGTTTGAAAATTGAGAAGCAAAAACAATTACAGATACGAAATAATACCTGCCAAAGGAAAGCTACATCATCGCATTGTTTGAAAATTGAGAAAAATAGTAAGTAATCAGACAAGGAGAAACACAATAACAAACAACAGAGATTACAACTAACGTTTAAAATTACACAACAAAAAGTCTCCCTCAAAACTCCGAACCTTTCCCTTCCAAAACAAACACACAGACATTTCTTTCAACAGTTCACATTCATTTTTATTCCTCTTCCCATCTCTGACATTCGCTTCTCATTCGAACAATTTAACTTTTCTTCTCTCTCTCTCTCTCTCTCTCTCTCTCTCTCTCTCTCTCTCTCTCTCTCTCTCTCTCTCTCTCTCTCTCTCTCTCTCTCTCTCTCTCTCTCTCTCTCTCTCTCTCTCTCTCTCTCTCTCTCTCTCTTTTTGTCTTGTTTTTCGGTTAATCTTTTAGCTTCTGACTGACGTGGCTAACTATCTCTCCCTCCCTTTACCTTTCTCTCCTCCTCCCTTCCTTGCCTGCCTCTCCCTCCCTTTCCTCCATCCCTTCACGTATACCACTGCCTTTTCCCAAACCCCTGTCGTTCCCTTGTCATACCCCTGTCAGGTCTATCGTAGTGGTTGACAGCCCGGCCCACTGCCCTCTGCCTCCCTGCTGTCAACGGACTTAGATTTCACCGAACAAAACCTTAAATTGCTCCTCTCTTTTTACCTGTACCGACGCATGGCTGCTGCACTAGAAATAAAGGTAAAGCTGATGGCAAAAGGTAACATTTCATCTGCGCATTTTTTTAAAACAGCAAAGGCAGCCCAAGGAAAAAAAAGTGAGGGAAAAAGTCCGCTAATCGCTGCTCATATAAAAGAGAGAAGATGGCCAAAAGAGAGGTCAATTTTCGGTAGAGAGGTGTCTTGATACTCTCTACCACACTACGTTTCCTATTATATTAAAACAGAAGGTAAAGCTGATATCTAACGTCAGCGTATTGTCTTTTTTTGAACGATACATTTAAACAAAGTTAGTCCTGATCGTATCAATCAATTTGTCATTCTAACAGGCGTAGTGCCAATATTTCACTGACTCGTCGACAAGCAACTGGAAAATTAACAGGCCACGAATGATGTTTGGGAAATATTGCTCAAAAGGAAACAGAATACTGATATGTATGCACTATGGAAAAGACGATATATACTACAAAACATCATGTAAGAGAATAATGATACTACTACCACTACTACTATTACTACAGCTACTACTACCACTACTGGATAACAATAGTAGTAGTAGTAGTAGTAGTAGAAATGATAATAATAATAATAATAATAATAATAATAATAATAATAATAATAATAATAATAATAATAATAATAATAATAATAATAATAATAACAATAATAATAATGATAATGATAATAACAGTAATAATAACAGATCAGAATAACAGAACAACATAGCATCTAAACACATCAACAATAATATGAAATGTCACAATAATAAGAGAAACAAACATGACAGCCACAGCATCGTACGTTAACAAAATTCTCGTACATTACCAAGATGAAGAAGAGAAAAAATCCTCCTTGAACCTTGGATTATACTTCCTTTGCTCATAAGACGCTGCCTCTAAGATGATGACAACAACAACAACAACAACAACAACAACAATACCAAACCATGAATATAACAGGAGCAGGGACGTTCTTCTCTCTGCCGTATTGTATGAGTGACGCTTGCATTGTGACTTGATTATTTGCGTTCCCAACTCCAAGAAGCACCAGGATTGCCTCGTGTGTGTGTGTGTGTGTGTGTGTGTGTGTGTGTGTGTGTGTGTGTGTGTGTGTGTGTGTGTGTGTGTGTGTGTGTGAGCTTTACGACTTTCTCTCTCTATGTATTTTTCTCTTACGTTTATTCTCCCTTTCGTGTGTTCTTAATAAAACTTTGAATTATTTTTTTTTTGTTTTGCTTATTTGCCCTTTTCAGCTTGACTTTTTTTTTTTTGTCTATTCTTTGTATGATTGCTTCTCGATTTCTCTCTCTCTCTCTCTCTCTCTCTCTCTCTCTCTCTCTCTCTCTCTCTCTCTCTCTCTCTCTCTCTCTCTCTCTCTCTCTCTCTCTCTCTCTCTCTCTCTCTCTCTCTCCCCTACCTACGCCTGGCTCCCCTCACCCAGCTTCTCGCCTCCAGCACCGGCCTACTCACCCTCAGAAGCAGGAGCGTGCCCGAGGCGGCGTCCACGGAGAAGCAAGGCCGCGACCCGTTGCTGAAGATGCCGTCCCCGGAGAGGGTGTAGGAAAGGTCCCCGAACCGACCCGCGTCCCCGTCCACGGCCGTCACCTGCTGCGGGAGGGAGGGAGGGACAGGTGAGAAGGTGTGTGTGTGTGTGTGTGTGTGTGTGTGTGTGTGTGTGTGTGTGTGTGTGTGTGATATCTTCTTTTACTTTCTCTGTTTTCTTCTTTTGCTCATGTTTTCTCTTTCCATATCCATCTTCCTGAACATATTTCCTTGTTTTCTCCCTATTCACTTTTTCCATTCACAAAGGATCTTATTATCTCTTCTCCTCATTTTTCTCTGTTTCTTCCCTGTTTGCTTCTTCCATCCGTACGTTCTCTTCCTCCTCATTTTTCACTATATTCTTCTTTAATCCATTATTTTCTATTTCTATCCCTATCCCTTATGATCGTTCCTTGTTTCCGTCCCCAAACCCTTCTTCCAGTCGTTTACCGTCTTTGTAATAAGCTCCAGCCTTTTCATCTTCCGCCGTTTCTCTTTTCAGCATCATTTTTTATTCGAGTTCATCACTGTCTGATTTCCGCTCGTATACCTTTTACTTTTAACCTTCTTCCCGGATGTGTTTCTGTCTTCCTATTCAATTACTTGTATTGGCAATCTGTGACGTAAGTTTGTCAAAGGAAGGAAGTCTCCCACGTTCCGAAAGGAGAAAAAATATTGGGAGCAGAGTTATCAATGTACTTTTTAAATCTTTCTGAATATGTTTCTACCTTCCGGTTCAGTTACTTGTATTGGCAATCTGTAATGTCAGTATGCCAAAGGAAGGAAGTCTCACGTCCCAAAAGAAGAAAAAATTATTGGGAACAGAGTTATCAATGTTAATAACCTTGTATTAGTGCATTATCAATTATCAACCTTCTTCCTGGATGCGTTTCTATTTTCCATATAATTTACTCATATTGTGAATTTGTAACGTAAGGATGTCAAAGGAAGGAAGTTTCACGTCCCAAAAGGGGAAAAAAATATTGGAAGCAGAATTATCCGTGTTATCAATTATCAACCTTCTTCCTGGATGTGTTTCTACTTTCCATATCATTTACTCGTATTGTGAATTTGTAACGCAAGGATGTCAAAGGAAGGGAGTCTTAACGTCCCAAAAGAAGAAGAAAAAAATCAGGGAGTAGAATTATCCATGTATTTTTTAACCTCTTCCTGGATGAGTTTTTACCCTCCACTTCAGTTATTGGCAACCTCTGACGTTAGGATGACAAAGGAAGGAAGTCTCCCCGTCTCAAAAGAAGAAAAAACTGTGGAAAAAAATTGGAGAGTAAAATAATCAATGTATTCTTAACCTTCCCGGATGTTTTCTACCTTCCACTTTAGCTACTCGTATCGGGAACCTGTGACGTAAGGATGCCAAAGGAAGGAAGTCTCTACGGCCCAAAAGAAGATGAGCAAACAAGTGCGGTGCCTCTAATCACGTCCTGCTAAGGCTGCCCGGCACTCACCCACCGCTGCCCACGAATGGAGGCTGTCATTACCTCTCCTTCCCTAATGAGGCGCGGCGCAGTGACGTGTGAATGAGTAGATATGTGAGTCGCCGGGAGTATAAGCCAGCTTCTCTGGATTAAGTAAGTAGAGTAAGGTTAACGTGGAGACTGAATGCTTGGCTGTGAGAGCTCGGTTAGTGCTGTTACGCAAAGACTGGGGTTGTGTAGTTCCTCTTAGTCTCTCTGTCTCAATCTCTTTCAGTCTGTGTACATGCCTGTCTCTCTTCGTCTATCTGTCTGTCTCTCTTCTTTCATCCTATCCCTCTTTCTCTCCTTCCTTCATTCTTTCTTTCCTTCATTTCTTCCTTTTATCATTCTTTTATTTTTTCAGTCTATCTCCATTTGTCTGTCTGTATGTATGGTTGTCTTCCTGTCTGTCTGTCTGTCTGTCTGTCTGTCTGTCTTCATTCATTCTATTCATCTTTCTCTAACTCCCTTCTTTTTTTCTTTCCTTCCTTTCTTCCTTTTTAAGTTCCTTTCCTATTCACATTGTTTATTCGTTGCTTCTTCTTCTTCTTCTTCTCTCTCTCTCTCTCTCTCTCTCTCTCTCTCTCTCTCTCTCTCTCTCTCTCTCTCTCTCTCTCTCTCTCTCTCTCTCTCTCTCTCAACTTTTCTCTATCTAATTAATACTGTTAAGTTATTTCTTACTCAAAGCCTAATTTCCCTGTTTTCTTGTGCCACTTTCTTGCTCACCCTCTGACCTCTTCCTTATACAAAAACAATAAAGCAAACCCTCATTAGTACTTACTCATAGAAACACCAATAAATCCAGTAAAAAGAATCAGTAAATAATAAGACGGGTGGAAGTTTACGGCAACTCTATCCCTACCGACTTTCCCTTTTCCATTTTTTCTTCTCTCGGTCCCCCCCCCCCCCCCCGGCCCTTTGCACGGTGACTAATTCCACCATCAGCGACAGGGAAACGAACTCACGCCGCCCTACTCACTCCTGCTGGCGCTGACGTGGTGACGTAATTTATTGGAGGTCGGGCCACGGCGCTACTTGTGTGAGGCGCCATCTGTTGCTCCGTTTGTCTGGACTCGCTGCGTTGCCAAATTATCGTACGCATCGCATTGCATTTTCGTAGTTTCTGACCGATAACTATAGCAAAAAACACAAACCTCAATAAATAACAGTTTTAATGCTAACTTTGATGATTTTCTGTCGTCATTTGTGTGGGTGCGAGAGTTTGAGGCTTAAAAAATGATAAATACGTTGTGGTGAATACGATAATCTGGCAACGCTGGTCCGGAGGCTCGATGGGCTGACTGACTGATTGACTGATTAGGAAACATGACGTCCCAGCAAAGGTCATAAGGAGACGAAAACTGCCATCAATCAAAACTCAAGGTGCAAAAATCAATGGTGTTTTTTTTATTTTTTTATAAGGAGACAGCTCGAGGGCACAAAAAAAGGAAACAATAGTAAAAAAAAAGCCCGCTACTCGCTGCTCCTACAAAAAAAAAAAAAAAAAAAAAAAAAAAAATCAAAAGAGGTGGCCGAAAGAGAGGTCAATTTCGGGAGGTAAAGTGAAATAGTTGATAATTGACGCTGCTGCAAGAAAGGACACAGGGCGACGAAAAAACAAAACAAAAAACAATCGCTCAGAATTCAAAGTAAAAAGGGCAAAGTAAAAATGTAAGTAAGACAAAGTAAGCCAAAAGTAAATTAAAGTAAGTAAGGGAAGTAAGGACAAGGAATAATAGCAATCAATCAGAATTCAAAAGCACAAAAATGACAAAGTAAAGACAAATTAAAAACGAAAGTAAGATAAAAGTAAAGTAAAGTAAGCAAGGCAAGTAAGGGCGAAGAAAATAGCAATCACTTAATATTCAAAGCATAAAAAAAGAAAAGTAAGGCATAGATAAAGTAGAGACAAAGAAAATAGCAATCACTTAATATTCACAGCATAAAAAAAAGAAAAAGTAAGGCATAGATAAAGTAGAGACAAAGAAAATAGCAATCACTTAATATTCACAGCATAAAAAAAAGAAAAAGTAAGGCATAGATAAAGTAGACAAAGAAAATAGCAATCACTTAGTATTCAAAGCATAAAAAAAAGAAAAAGTAAGGCATAGATAAAGTAGACAAAGAAAATAGCAATCACTTAATATTCACAGCATAAAAAAAAGAAAAAGTAAGGCATAGATAAAGTAGACAAAGAAAATAGCAATCACTTAGTATTCAAGGCATAAAAAAAAAGTAAGGCAGAGATAAAGTAGACAAAGAAAATAGCAATCACTTAATATTCACAGCATAAAAAAAAGAAAAAGTAAGGCATAGATAAAGTAGACAAAGAAAATAGCAATCACTTAGTATTCAAGGCATAAAAAAAAAGTAAGGCAGAGATAAAGTAGACAAAGAAAATAGCAATGACTTAATATTCAAAGCATAAAAAAAAGAAAAAGTAAGGCATAGATAAAGTAGACAAAGAAAATAGCAATCACTTAATATTCAAAGCATAAAAAAAAAGTAAGGCAGAGATAAAGTAGACAAAGAAAATAGCAATCACTTAGTATTCAAGGCATAAAAAAAAAAGTAAGGCAGAGATAAAGTAAAGACAAAGTAAAAACGTAAGACAAAGTTAGGTAAGAAAAAAGTAAGGTAAGTAAGGCAAGTATTTGCGAGAGAAACAGAAATCACCCTAGATTCAAAGGATATAAAGACAAAGTAAGATACAGACGCAGTAAAAACGAAGTAAAAGCGTAAGTAAAACAAAGTAAAGTAAACCAAAGTAAAGTAAAGTAAGAAAGTAAAATAGCTGTAAAAAGGTACAAGAACTGAATATATCCCGCAGGTTGAGCGTCGTGGCGGCCGCTGGGGGTAAGCGAGTGTGTGATTCGTGAACTATCTTATACTTTCCTCAGGCCAGCAAGTATTGGCGCTTGTGTGTGTTATCGGCAGGTGGTGGGAGAGAGGAAAAAAGAAGGGATGGGTGAATGCTGTAAAGGAGAAAGGAGAAGAAGGGGGGGGTGAATACTGTAAAAGAGAAAGGAGAAGAAGGGTGGGAGGGTGAATACTGTAAAGGAGAAAGGAGAAGAAGGGTGGGAGGGTGAATACTGTAAAGGAGAAAGGAGAAGAAGGGTGGGTGGGTGAATACTGTAAAGGAGAAAGGAGAAGAAGGGTGGGTGGGTGAATACTGTAAAGGAGAATGGAGAAGCAGGGGGGGGTGAATACTGTAAAGTAGAAAGGAGAAGAAGGGTGGGTGGGTGAATACTGTAAAGGAGAAAGGAGAAGAAGGGTGGGTGGGTGAATACTGTAAAGGAGAAAGGAGAAGAAGGGTGGGTGGGTGAATACTGTAAAGGAGAAAGGAGAAGAAGGGTGTGTGGGTGAATACTGCAAAGGAGAAAGGAGAAGAAGGAGGGAAGGAGAAAGGAGAAGAAGGGGGGGGGGTGAATACTGCAAAGGAGAAAGGAGAAGAAGGGGGGGGGGGTGAAAAAAGCAAAGGACAAAGGAGAAGAAGGGGGGGGGGTTAAAACTGCAAAGGATAAAGGAAAAGAAGGGGGGGGGTGAATACTGCAAAGGAGAAAGGAGAAGAAGGAGGGGGTGAATACTGGAAAGGAGAAAGGAGAAGAAGGGTGGGGGTGAATACTGCAAAGGAGAAAGGAGAAGAAGGTGGGGGTGAATACTGCAAAGGAGAAAGGAGAAGAGTGGGTGGGTGAATACTGCAAAGGAGAAAGGAGAAGAAGGGGGTGAATACTGCAAAGGAGAAAGGAGAAGAAGGGGGTGAATACTGCAAAGGAGAAAGGAGAAGAAGGGGGGGTGAATACTGCAAGGAGAAAGGAGAAGAAGGGGGGGGGGTGAAAACTGCAAAGGAGAAAGGAGAAGGGTGGGGGTGAATACTGTAAAGGAGAAAGGAGAAGACGGAGGGTGGGGGTGAATACTGTAAAGGAGAAAGGAGAAGAAGGGTGGGGGGGTGAATACTGCAAAGGAGAAAGGAGAAGAAGGGGGGGGTGAATACTGTAAAGGAGAAAGGAGAAGAAGGGTGGGTGGGTGAATACTGAAAAGGAGAAAAGGAGAAGAAGGGGGTGAATACTGTAAAGGAGAAAGGAGAAGAAGGGTGGGGTGAATACTGCAAAGGAGAAAGGAGAAGAAGGGTGGGGGGGTGAATACTGTAAAGGAGAAAGGAGAAGAAGGGTGGGAGGGTGAATACTGTAAAGGAGAAAGGAGAAGAAGGGTGGGTGAATACTGCAAAGGAGAAAGGAGAAGAAGGGTGTGGGTGAATACTGTAAAGGAGAAAGGAGAAGAAGGGGGTGAATACTGTAAAAGAGAACGGAGAAGAAGGGTGGGGGGGTGAATACTGTAAAGGAGAAAGGAGAAGAAGGGTGGGGGTGAATACTGTAAAAGAGGAAGGAGAAGAAGGGGGGTGAATACTGTAAAGGAGAAAGGAGAAGAAGGGTGGGAGGGTGAATACTGTAAAGGAGAAAGGAGAAGAAGGTGGGGGGAATACTGTAAAGGAGAAAGGAGAAGAAGGGGGGGTGAATACTGTAAAGGAGAAAGGAGAAGAAGGTGGGAGGTGAATACTGTAAAGGAGAAAGGAGAAGAAGGGTGTGTGGGTGAATACTGCAAAGGAGAAAGGAGAAGAAGTGAATACTGTAAAAGAAAGGAGAAGAAGGGTGGGGGTGAATACTGTAAAGGAGAAAGGAGAAGAAGGGGGGGTGAATACTGTAAAGAGGAAGGAGAAGAAGGGTGGGGGGGGTGAATACTGTAAAAGAGAAAGGAGAAGAAGGGGGTGAATACTGTAAAGGAGAAAGGAGAAGAAGGGGGTGAATACTGTAAAGAGAAAGGAGAAGAAGGGGTGAATACTGTAAAGGTGAAAGGAGAAGAAGGGGGTGGGGGTGAATACTGTAAAGGAGAAAGGAGAAGAAGGGGGGGTGAATACTGTAAAAGAGAAAGGAGAAGAAGGGGGTGAATACTGTAAAGAGAAAGGAGAAGAAGGGGGGTGAATACTGTAAAGGAGAAAGGAGAAGAAGGGTGGGGGGGTGAATACTGCAAAGGAGAAAGGAGAAGAAGGGTGGGGGGGTGAATACTGCAAAGGAGAAAGGAGAAGGGGGGTGGGGGGGTGAATACTGCTAAGGAGAAAGGAGAAGAAGGAGGGGTGAATACTGTAAGGAGAAAGGAGAAGAAGGGGGTGAATACTGTAAAGGAGAAAGGAGAAGGGGGGGGGGGTGAATACTGTAAAGGAGAAGGAGAAGAAGGGGGGGTGGGTGAATACAGCAAAGGAGAAAGGAGAAGAAGGGGGGGGGTGAATACTGTAAAGGAGAAAGGAGAAGAAGGGGGGGGGGTGAATACTGCAAAGGAGAAAGGAGAAGAAGGGGGGGGGGTGAAAACTGCAAAGGAGAAATTAGAAGATGGGGGGGATGAATACTGCCAAGGAGGAAGGAGAAGAAGTGAATACTGCAAAGGAGAAAGGAGAAGGGGTGGGGGTGAATACTGCTAAGGAGAAAGGAGAAGAAAATACTGCAAAGGAGAAAGGAGAAGATGAATACTGCAAAGGAGAAAGGAGAAGGGGGTGAATACTGCTAAGGAGAAAGGAGAAGAAATACTGTAAAGGAGAAAGGAGAATACTGTAAAGGAGAAAGGAGAAGAAGGGTGGGAGGGTGAATACTGTAAAGGAGAAAGGAGAAGAAGGGTGTGGGGGGTGAATACTGGGACGGCCACAGTGTCTGCTGCAGAATAGGGTTTAGAGAGGAAACTGATAGGGTAACATTACACGTGTAGAGCACAGTGATTGATGCTTAGTGACTTGTTGATAATGTACGCTGGATAAACTGTAAAACTAAGTAACTTCAAATGGTGAGCATTAAAAAAAGGCTAACATAAAATTGAGAAGGAAAAAGTACACTACAGAAATCCTTCATCTACAAGTGAATGTAGATGATATAATTACGAAAACTGACCGAAAAAATAAAACTGAGACTGAAAGGATAAATCAGATTACTCGGATGCTTTTCATATCGAATCACAAACCACAGGAACTCATGCAACATAACGATATGCAAGATGCAGTTTGTAAGATCATCTTCACGCCTTCAGAAAACAATTACTTTTCCTTAAGTCACTCTCGAGACTCCAAGTGCCGTTCCTGAGGCTGCGTTCAACACGTACCTTCAGGATAACCTTGGGCAGGTGTCTGTTGTCCTCCTCGGTGATCTGGGTCTCGTGCAGGGCCCTGAGGAACACCGGCGCGTGGTCGTTCTGGTCGTCCACCTTCACCACCACCCGCGCCTCGCCCCTCGCCTCCCCCGCCGCCGCCTCCACCACCAGCTCGTACTGAGAAGGAGGAAAAGAGATAAATAATACCACACATTGACGAAGAATGAAACTTTCTTTTCCCACGTCATCTGCAGATTAAATGAGCACTGGAACCATGGTCATTTCAGAGGGTGAGGCATTAGAACGATAGCTTATGAAAAAGTTCAACGCGGAAAGAAAATACGATCACACACTGACAAAACATGAATTATTCCGCAAAATCCTTAGGACTGCCACACGGAGAGACTTGAGAGCACACGCTATGATAAGTTTAACAAAGAGAAGTAGGCTACAAATCACCAACCACTGAAAAATAACAATTAGATTAGTCTCTATTTTACGTTTTTATTTTTTAATCTTAAGCCCAAAACTTCTAATGTAGCAGGAGCTGAAGGTTGAAACCAATAGTAACGAAATGTTAATCCTGGCTTAGGACAAATCGTCGAACACTGAAAAATATATGAAAACACCTCTTTCCACGCCATCTGTTGCTAAACATTTCCCATTCGTGCATCTTACACAAGTCAATCTTCTCATCTTTTCCTATTTCTCTGACTAACACGTTTCCTTTACCTCCCATTTCGCTTTCTCATCCCTATTCTTAAGCCATATTCTTAAACATTTCTACGCCCATGCGCATACACTTAACAAAGCTTTCGTAGTAGTTGCGGGCATTTTCATGAGTAGTTTTATGAGCTTGGCTGTAGTTCGACAAGGCCTTTGTATCAATAACTTGAAAAAACACTCATGAGAACTCGTTTACCATCTTTTCTTGTGCTTTTTCATCGGGTGTGTCTAATCCATTAAAGAGAATCTGTAAATATTAAAACAAGTGGAAAGTAACGGCAACTCTATATCTACCAACTTTCCCTTTTCCTTTTATTTGATTATTCTGACGTAAATTTGTTAAGGGAAATTTGTGTTCCATTACTTCCACTTCCCTTAAGGCGGTGGTTCTCAACCTTTTTCTGTCCACTCCCCCTTCATGAATTCTCAACGTTCGTGTGGACCCCCTTCATTTTTTTCCCAAATCCCATCCCGCCAAAAAAGGTTAAAAAATATGTTGAAGAAATTTTTTTTTTTTTTGCTTTATTACAAATTTGCCATAATTATGTAATTTTGATAAACTTGAATTTGGTTGGAAAAAGTTCAATTAACCTCTGCATATTTTATCACTCATCAGTGGGAAGGCTGACATTGTTTATTTTCAGCCAGTTGACGAATCCAAAGTTGTGTCACTGACAATGCACACCTCATGTCAGGGTCCACATCCAGTCGGTTCCGGCTCTTATTCTTGATTTGCAGAAGGTGGAGAAACCAGACTCACATAAATATGTAGTTGAAAAAGGCAAGAGTAGTCGAAGTGCAATCTCACTGACTTCCGGATATGACTGATGCATTGAACACCAGAATACATTCAGTTTTCTAACATTATTTAGAAATGTATAATTTGTAACAGCCTGCCATGGCCCCCCTAAATTCTTGCCATGGACCCCAGGTTGAGAACCACTGCCTTAAGGTAACTGAATAGCATTGATACCAAAAATAGCTGACGAAGTCGATTTCTAGATTCTGGCATGTAGGGGTGGCTGTAGGCATCAGTGTGTTTATTCTTTATATGGCGGGTATTTAAATGCCCCGCGAGGGATCTAAATGGATCAGCTAAATGGGAGTGTTTCCGTATGTTGTGAAGATTTTGGTCATTTTTTTTTTCATAGTTTTTCTCACTTTATCCAAAACCAAACTCATTCTGGTTGATGTACGATATGTTGGGCTTGTGTGTGGCAGGAAGAATCCTAGCCAGGAGGAGCACGTCACGGAGTCAGTCTAGTCAGTCCAGTCAAAAAAAAAAAAAAAAAAAAAAAAAACGCGTATCAAGCCACCCCTTGGGTAGTGTGGAAGAGCTTAACCTCCTAGGACAAAGTATGGAGCTCCATTTCAATTTGCATATAGTTTATTATATGATATGGCAACATTACCCATTATTTCAACAGGCTCCACAGAAAAACGTTCTGGGTACTTAATAAAAAATGTTGTATCTTTTATTTAATTATAAACCAATTTTCTATCTGTTCATTCTTTTGGAAACTACATTAAAAGAGCTATAAAATTTCTTAAGTAAACATTTCTGTGAAGTGGACTGTTACAGGACTAAATCTTAGCCAAAGTTTGAGGGCCGTTTTCTCGAAATTACTTTTTTTTATCTGCTTTTGATGCTTCTATGAGTCATACTTTTTATTTTTTACGAATTTTGAATCTGTTAAGTTTATTTTGCAGAGTATGACATACAGAAGATTTCAATCTGGCAAATTAAAAATAAATAAGGCTTACCTGAAATTAAATTCAATTTTTTTATTATTGTTTATATCTTAAAAAGTTATCAATATTCTAAACTTCAGCCCGAAATTTTGATAGATATGGAAATCTTCTTTAAAATGAGCTTTTGAAATATACAATACGAGTAAAATTATAGTAGTAGTTAAAGCTTTAATTTTTTTAATAAAAAAATAGAATGGCTTGATTTTTTGTCTGAAGCATTTTTATGATGGTCTCAACATTGTGTTATACCTTCATGATAATAGAACCATTCTTTCTATATGATGACCTTGATGCTATGCAGTCACCCTAATAGGACTCAACTTTTCACGTGTAAATAAGTAAAGCCTACGGGGTGAGGCATGAAAACAACCAACAATAAGTGGTGGCTCAGGTGGCTGAGTGGTTAGCGTGCGGGCCCCCCCATGCGCCATGGACGACGTCAGTTCGAATCCGCCCGCTACCACCTGGGATTTTTCAGTCACCGCCGAGTGGCCTAAGACTACCCACATGCTGTCCAGAAGACCACACATCAACCCGGACTCTAGAAGAAACCGTCCAAGTGAATCAAGAATGAGTTCCGGGGGGCAGCATGAGCCAAGCATAAATGGCGCCACTATAAAAATAAAAATAAAAATTGCCTGCGCCATGACGGGCTTGAGGCGACCACAAGGCCCCTGAAGAAAGCCTACCGGCGCTACAGGCGAAGACGTAAAAAACAAACAAACAAAAAAACAACAACACCGACCCACTTTTTGATTTCTTTGGCTGTGGACTCAACGCATAATTCATTCTAAATCCCAAGACAGATATTTCCAGCCTCGCCTCACGTAGGTTATCACTTTCATACCTCCCTCAAATATTCTAGTCAGTTAATTGGCAGGTAAAGACAGGTAATAGCGTCTGCCACTTCACCTGTATGTATATTTCACGAGTCACTTATAATGGCAATATCTGGTAGAGCCAAGGTGAGTTTAGGACTATATTCCAGGACTTATCTACCTGACACTTCGATGATACGCCTTATACTTCGCAGGGCTGTAGTGTTGAGGTAATGAGGAAAGTGGAGCGTCAATTTGTAATGGTTCAATTAGAGATGGATATTAGGACACCGAGGGGGGGGGGGGGGAAGAAGAAGAAGAAGAAGAAGAAGAAGAAGAAGAAGAAAAGAAGAAGCAGAAGAAGAAGAAGAAGAAGAAGAAGAAGAAGAAGAAGATGACGAAGAAGAGATGCTGCTGCTGATGATGATGATGAAGAAGACGAAGAGAGAGAGAGAGAGAGAGAGAGAGAGAGAGAGAGAGAGAGAGAGAGAGAGAGGATAAAAATAGAGATAAACGAGAAAGATAAACTGCATATTGCCAATAACCGAAGTAAAGAAAGAAAATGCACCACTGAACGTACAGCCGTAACTCTGCGGCCGAGGAACTGGAGAAAAATAACCCGGCATTTCTACAAACAAAAATGTCATCAATAACTCGAAGGAACATTTTTCTTAGGCTAGTAAAACGCACCCAAATAAATGTTTCCTTAGGAGCACCAGAGGGCAAAGACACTGGGTCATACTCTTAAACATAGTGACTCCCTCCCACATACGTTTAACACGGCTTTCGTGGGAGTTGTGGGCATTTCCAAGGGTAGTTTTATAGCCCTGGTGGTAGTCTGACAAGGCCTCTAAACCATGAACTAGAAAATACACTTATAAGAACGCGTTTAACATATTTCTTTGGTCTTTAGAAATAAATGGTATGAGAAGTGGAAGCCTTTTTTTAGCCCATTCTCGAAGTACCACGCCACAGAGATGGTTCGAGGTGGGGTGGGAGAGAGAGAGAGAGAGAGAGAGAGAGAGAGAGAGAGAGAGAGAGAGAGAGAGAGAGAGAGAGAGAGAGAGAGAGAGAGAGAGAGAGAGAGAGAGAGAGAGAGAGAGAGAGAGAGAGAGAGAGAGAGAGAGAGAGAGAGAGCTGACTTAGGGCCTTAAAGAGGAAAGAACGTCAAATAAAAGGACCTAAAACAAGAGAGAGAGAGAGAGAGAGAGAGAGAGAGAGAGAGAGAGAGAGAGAGAGAGAGAGAGAGAGAGACGGACATACAGACTTGGGGCCACGAGGGGGCAGGAAACACGAACAGCACTGCCATCTTTTCCCTCTTCCTCCATTTCTTTCCTTCCTCGCCATGCCCGAAATCGCTGGAACAGGGAAGAAGGAAAGACAGAGAGGCAGAGAAAGAGAGAAGGAAACACAGACACTACATCTTCTTTTTCTCCTTTCTTCCAAGCCCGAAACAACATGAACGAAAAGGAAAAGAAAAAAAAGGAGGAGGAGGGAAGGAGTGCATGAGGGAGGATGGGGCACAGAGCAGACTTGGAGCTTCGGGTGGATTGGAGTCTTGTTATTCCGAGCAGCTGAAGCCATACGACGAAGCGAGGAGTCGGTGTGGAGTGAGGAGGGAATTACTAGCTCGTATGCAGGGAATCGAGTGGCAACAACAAGAACACCAAGACTCGTGCTCTGTTTTGGCTTCTCTTCGCTTCCTGTTGTGGTGTGATGTGGCCTTGTTTTTCTTTAAGCTGTTGTTTGGGGCAAGGTGTGTCTGTCTCTTCCTTTGTGTTGCGTTGTGTTTTGTCTCCAGTTCGAGGGAATGTGTGAGATCTCTTGGTGTTGTCTTGTGTTGAGGGAAGTGATTAGGTCCTGGTGTGTTGTCTTGGGTTTTCGTTGTATTGTGTTGAAGAATGTGTTGCTTCTCTTTCTATTTTTTTTGTTTTGTTTTTTCTTGTCTTGTTTTATTTTTGTGACGGAAACGAGTGAGTTCTGGTGTGATGTGTTGTGTGGTGTTGTTGTTTTGGATTTCGTTGTGTTGTGTTGAAGAAAATGTGTTGCTGCTGTTTCTTTGCTGGTTTTGCTGTAACCCACCCCTTCACCCATCCACCCAACCAGTCACCCATCCACCCACCCCTTCACCCATCCACCCAGCCTGTCACCCATCCACCCAGCCTGTCACCCATCCACCCAGCCAGTCACCCATCCACCCACCCCTTCACCCATCCACCCAGCCTGTCACCCATCCACCCACCCCTTCACCCATCCACCCAACCAGTCACCCATCCACCCACCCCTTCACCCATCCACCCACCCCTTCACCCTTCCACCCAGCCTGTCACCCATCCATCCAGCCAGTCACCCATCCACCCACCCCTTCACCCATCCACCCAGCCAGTCACCCATCCACCCACCCCTTCACCCATCCACCCACCCCTTCACCCATCCAGCCAGCCAATCACCCATCCACCCAGCCAGTCACCCATCCACCCACCCCGTCACCCATCCACCCACCCCTTCACCCATCCACCCAGCCAGTCACCCATCCACCCACCCCGTCACCCATCCAGCCACCCCTTCACCCATCCACCCAACCAGTCACCCATCCACCCAACCAGTCACCCATCCACCCAACCAGTCACCCATCCACCCACCCCTTCACCCATCCACCCACCCCTTCACCCATCCAGCCAGCCAGTCACCCAGCCACCCACCCATCACCCATCCAGCCAGCCACTCACCCATCCACCCAGCCATTCACCCATCCACCCAACCAGTCACCCATCCACCCACCCCTTCACCCATTCACCCAGCCAGTCACCCATCCACCACCCCTTCACCCATCCATCCAGCCAGTCACCCATCCAGCCAGCCAGTCACCCATCCACCCACCCTTCACCCATCCACCCGGCCAGTCACCCATCCACCCACCCTTCACCCATCCAGCCAGCCAGTCACCCATCCACCCAGCCAGTCACCCATCCACCCACCCATCACCCATCCACCCACCCAGTCACCCATCCACCCAGCCAGTCACCCATCCACCCACCCCTTCACCCATCCACCCAGCCAGTCACCCATCCACCCAGCCAGTCACCCATCCACCCACCCCTTCACCCATCCACCCAGCCAGTCACCCATCCACCCACCCCTTCACCCATCCACCCACCCAGTCACCCAACCACCCAACCCGTCACCCGTCCACCCACCCTTCACCCATCCACCCAGCCAGTCACCCATCCACCCAGCCAGTCACCCATCCACCCAGCCAGTCACCCATCCACCCACCCCTTCACCCATCCACCCAGCCAGTCACCCATCCACCCAGCCTGTCACCCATCCACCCAGCCAGTCACCCATCCACCCACCCATCACCCATCCACCCAGCCTGTCACCCATCCACCCACCTTGACCCATCCATCCACCCAGTCACCCATCCACCCACCCAGTCACCCATCCACCCACCCCTTCACCCTTCCACCCAGCCTGTCACCCATCCATCCAGCCAGTCACCCATCCACCCACCCCTTCACCCATCCACCCACCCCGTCACCCATCCACCCACCCCATCACCCATCCTCCCACCCTTCACCCATCCAGCCAGCCAATCACCCATCCACCCAGCAAGTCACCCATCCACCCACCCCTTCACCCATCCACCCACCCCTTCACCCATCCAGCCAGCCTGTCACCCATCCACCCACCCCTTCACCCATCCAGCCACCCCTTCACCCATCCACCCAACCAGTCACCCATCCACCCAACCAGTCACCCATCCACCCAACCAGTCACCCATCCACCCACCCCTTCACCCATCCACCCACCCCTTCACCCATCCAGCCAGCCAGTCACCCATCCACCCACCCCTTCACCCATCCACCCAACCAGTCACCCATCCACCCACCCCTTCACCCATCCACCCACCCAGTCACCCATCCACCCACCCCTTCACCCATTCACCCAGCCAGTCACCCATCCACCCACCCCTTCACCCATCCATCCAGCCAGTCACCCATCCAGCCAGCCAGTCACCCATCCACCCACCCCTTCACCCATCCACCCGGCCAGTCACCCATCCACCCACCCCTTCACCCATCCACCCAGCCAGTCACCCATCCACCCAGCCAGTCACCCATCCACCCACCCCTTCACCCATCCACCCAACCAGTCACCCATCCACCCAGCCAGTCACCCATCCACCCACCCCTTCACCCATCCACCCAGCCAGTCACCCATCCAACCAGCCCGTGACCCATCCACCCAGCCTTCACCCATCCACCCAGCCAGTCACCCATCCACCCACCCATCACCCATCCACCCAGCCAGTCACCCATCCACCCAGCCAGTCACCCATCCACCCACCCCTTCACCCATCCACCCAACCAGTCACCCATCCACCCAGCCAGTCACCCATCCACCCAGCCAGTCACCCATCCACCCACCCCTTCACCCATCCACCCAGCCAGTCACCCATCCACCCAGCCAGTCACCCATCCACCCACCCATCACCCAACCCACCCAGTCACCCATCCACCCAGCCAGTCACCCATCCACCCACCCTTCACCGATCCACCCAGCCAGTCACCCATCCACCCAGCCAGTCACCCATCCACCCACCCCTTCACCCATCCACCCAACCAGTCACCCATCCACCCAACCCTTCACCCAAACACCCACCCCTTCACCCATCCACCCACCCAGTCACCCATCCACCCACCCCTTCACCCATCCACCCACCCCTTCACTCATCCACCCACCCCTTCACCCATCCACCCAACCAGTCACCCATCCACCCACCCATCACCCATCCACCCACCCCTTCACCCATCCACCCAGCCTGTCACCCATCCAGCCAGCCAGTCACCCATCCACCCACCCCTTCACCCATCCACCCAACCAGTCACCCATCCACCCACCCCTTCACCCATCCACCCACCCCTTCACCCATCCACCCAGCCTGTCACCCATCCACCCAGCCAGTCACCCATCCACCCACCCCTTCACCCATCCACCCAGCCTGTCACCCATCCACCCAACCAGTCACCCATCCACCCAACCATTCACCCATCCACCCACCCCTTCACCCATCCACCCAGCCTGTCACCCATCCACCCAGCCAGTCACCCATCCACCCAGCCTGTCACCCATCCACCCAACCAGTCACCCATCCACCCACCCCGTCACCCATCCACCCACCCCATCACCCATCCACCCAACCTGTCACCCAACCACCCACCCCTTCACCCATCCACCCACCCCTTCACCCATCCACCCAGCCTGTCACCCATCCACCCAGCCTGTCACCCATCCACCCACCCAGTCACCCATCCACCCAACCAGTCACCCATCCACCCACCCCCTCCCCCCTCCACCCACCCCCTCACCCATCCACCCAGCCTGTCACCCATCCAGCCAGCCAGTCACCCATCCACCCAGCCTGTCACCCATCCACCCAGCCTGTCACCCATCCAGCCAGCCAGTCACCCATCCACCCAGCCTGTCACCCATCCAGCCAGCCAGTCACCCATCCACCGACCCCTTCACCCATCCACCCAACCAGTCACCCATCCACCCAGCCTGTCACCCATCCACCCACCCCTTCACCCATCCACCCAACCAGTCACCCATCCACCCACCCCGTCACCCATCCACCCAACCAGTCACCCATCCACCCAGCCTGTCACCCATCCACCCACCCCTTCACCTATCCACCCAACCAGTCACCCATCCACCCACCCCTTCACCCATCCACCCAACCAGTCACCCATCCACCCACCCCTTCACCCATCCACCCAGCCTGTCACCCATCCACCCAGCCAGTCACCCATCCACCCAGCCTGTCACCCATCCAGCCAGCCAGTCACCCATCCACCCACCCCTTCACCCATCCAGCCAGCCTGTCACCCATCCACCCACCCCTTCACCCATCCACCCAGCCTGTCACCCATCCAGCCAGCCAGTCACCCATCCACCCAGCCAGTCACCCATCCACCAAAGGAAGTAACCTATAAACCCACCCATTCACTCATCCACTCAGCCAGTCACCCATCCACCAACGGAACTAACCCACCTAACCATCCCTTCACCCATCCACCAAGTTTGTCACCCACCCATCTTTTCCTCGTTACCTACTAAACGCCTCTGAAAAAGAAGTAGATTCGTCCTCTTAAGTCATGTTTCCGCCTCCCGAACGACATAAATCAATTGAACTATTCCTCTGAACGTGCACCACCACCACCAGTGACGGGCCACAACTAAACCCCGAGACGCTCCCTGGCGGTGGGCAAACCCGAAGAAAAAGAACAGACAGCCGATGAAGTTGACAGGAATGGAAGACGTGTAACCCCGCTCTCTTCTTTACATCTCATCACGCTTTATGCCATTTTTTCGTACACTAGTTTTGCAGAATAGATAAGCGTGTCACTATATATCAACTTACCATAAAATTATTAAAAAAACGGGACATAATCGTTAAAGCACAGGACATCATCAGCAGTTATAAGCGTTTAACATGACTGGTGCTCTCGGAAAGTCAGGATTTTGGACCATTTATTTCTCCTGAGCGCGAAGAAGAAGGTAGCATGTTTAATTATTTCAAACTAATGACTGAAAATGATCGACGGACACCTCTCATCAGTGTCGCCAGCAATACAACGCCTCCACTTCCCCTCTCCACCATAACAACCACACTGAAACACTTAACAGACATTTCTCATCAGTGTCACGGGTAGAAAACGCCTCCCCTCCCTCCTCTCCACAATAACAACCACACTGAAACACTTAACAGACATTTCTCATCAGTGTCGCCAGGTAGAAAACGCCTCCCCTCTTCCCTCCCCACCATAACAACCACACTGTAACACTTAACAGACATTTCTCATCAGTGTCACAGGGTAGAAAACGCCTCCCCACACCCCTCTCCACAATAACAACCACACTGAAACACTTAACAGACATTTCTCATCAGTTGGGTAGGGGGTGGCCGAACTGGTAGCGTACTGGGCCCACATTCACCGCGTGATGGACGACGTGGGTTCGAATCCTCACGCTACCACTTCGGATTTTTCAGTCACCGCCGAGTGGCTTAAAACTACCCACATGCTATCCTGAAGACCACCCATCAACCCGGACTCTAGAGGAAGCCGTCCAAGCGAATCAAGAACGAGTTCCGGGGGGCAGCATGAGCCAATACAAGATGGCGCCACTATAAACACTCGCCTGGGCCAGAACGGGCTGGGCCGACCATCAGGCCCCACCGCGAAGACTTGGGCCGACCATCAGGCCCCACCGGGAAGAAGCCTACCGGCGCAAGAGGCTGCAACGTAAAAAAAAAAAAAAAAAAAAAAAAAAAGTGCCACCGGGTAAAAAACACTTAATATATCTCGTCAGTGTCACCGGAAATGCCACGCCTCCACTTTCCCTTCTCCACACTAACAACAGCACTCAAATAAAGGATCTCCACCTACCACTTGAACGACCTAATTATAGTTAACGCGCGTGTAGGCAGAGGGCACAGCAGCCTCGCCTCGTGCCATTACCTCCCTTCCGCGTGTATGGCAGGGCAGAACGCAGGGCAATTAGAGCCAACAGGGGGCTCGGTGCCTCTAGAGCTGTTCGGCTTAACGGGGATTCCAAGGCTGAACGGAGACACGTGCGAGGAGAGCATGTCAATAAGCCGCTCCTCCTCCTCCCCCTCCTCCTCCTCCTCCTCCTCCTGATGCTTCTGCTTGTCCGCTTCTTCCTCCTCCTCTTTATGATTGTTTTTTCTTGTTGACTCTACTTTTTCTTAATTCTGCTGCTTCTTAACTTCTTCCTCCTCCTTCTTCTCTTCCTTGTCTTCCTCCTCGTCCTCCTCCTCCTCCTTCTTCTCTTCCTCGTCTTTCTCCTCGTCCTCCTCCTCCTCCTTCTTCTCTTCCTCGTCTTCCTCCTCGTCCTGGGACCCATACTTTTCATCATATATATCAACGACCTAGAACTAGGATTAAAATCCAATCTTTCAAAATTTGCCGACGACACAAAGGTGGGTGGGAAGGCCCTCACAACGGCAGACTGCGAAATTATCCAGAGAGACCTGGACCTGATCACTCGGTGGTCAGAAAAATGGCAGATGTCCTTCAACACTGCCAAATGTAAAGTAATGCATATCGGATCCAGAAACAGCAACCACACATACCACATGGGTGGCGAACCACTACATGTTGTGCAAGAGGAAAGAGACCTCGGGGTCACCATCAGCAGTGACTTGAAACAAATAAAACGCTGCAAGTCCGCCTGTAAGAAAGCCAATACAATGCTTGGGTTCATATCGAGGAACTTCGAATACAAGACGCCGGGAGTTATGTTATCCTTGTACAATTCGCTGGTAAGGCCCCACCTGGAATACGCCGTGCAATTCTGGTCTCCTAATTACAGGAAAGACATTGAATTACTTGAGAGAGTACAGCGCCGCGCCACGAAGATGATACCATCACTGAGGACGAAGCCCAATGAAGAGCGACTCGAGCGACTCAACCTCTTCACGTTGGAAAAGAGACGCCTGCGGGGAGACATGATACAAGTCTTTAAGTACCTGAACAAGCTCAATAACGTTGATCACTCCAAACTCTTCACGCTACAAACCAACCTGAGAACAAGAAACAACGGAAAAACAATTCAAGCAAAGCGATGCAATACCGACATCGGCAGGGGTTATTTCTCGAATAGAGTTGTTCGCCACTGGAACAGCCTTCCTGCAGAAGTGGTTAGCGCAGAGACCATCAACTCCTTCAAGAAACGCATTGATCGCCACTTTGCTGCATCGGGAGTGAACTGAACGTTCCCAAGAGTAGGTACACAAGTGCTTTAATCCTTCCCTGCAAGCCACTCCTATGGCAAACGGATTGATTGAATCACTGAACGCAGGCAGCCTAGTAATGAGCCAACAGGCTTTCTGCTGCCTGCTAGTCCATGTTTCCATGTTTCCTCCTTCTTCTCTTCCTCGTCTTTCTCATCGTCCTCCTCCTCCTCCTTCTTCTCTTCCTCGTCTTCCTCCTCGTCCTCATCCTCCTCCTTCTTCTCTTCCTCGTCTTTCTCATCGTCCTCATCCCCCTCCTTTTGCTTCTTCTCTATCACCTTTTCTTTGTCTCTTATTTTCTTTTCTTCTTTTTCTTTTTCTTCTTCTTCTCCTTCTCCTCCTTTCTTTATTTTTTTACGGCAAACAAATCAAGGGCAAAAGAAAGAAAGAAAAAGAAAAAAAGAAAAAAGAGAGAGCCAGCAACACGCTCCCTCAACACAAAGAGCACTGAAGAGGTTTCGAACACAATCTATTTATGTTGGAGAGGCGTCTCGATGTTCCCCGCTTGAAAGGGTTCAGGTCTTCGGATGGAGGAAACACAAACGAAGC
The DNA here is from genome assembly GCF_024679095.1 of Eriocheir sinensis. NCBI lineage: Eukaryota > Metazoa > Arthropoda > Malacostraca > Decapoda > Varunidae > Eriocheir > Eriocheir sinensis. The sequence continues at coordinate 2,617,325 of NC_066530.1, read as the reverse complement.
CAGGCTGTTTCTAAGGTGACAAGTGCAAGGAGTGAACGACTGAAGAGGCTGGATAACACTTGCATTAGAAAACTGGACTGGAAGGGATGAGCTAGAGAAGATAGTCGTGGGCAGCGAGGCCTGGATAAATCTTGCATTAGAAAATTGGACAGGAAGTGATGAAGTAAATAATAAAGTCGTGGGCAGCGAGGCCTGGATAACTCTTGCATTAGGAAATTGGACAGGAAGGGATGAGCTAGATAAAAGTCGTGTGCAGCGGTGCCTGTTCTTTTTTGTCCCCCTGGCTGGGCGGGGCGGGGCGTCAGGTCCACAAAAACACACGTCTCATCGTTACACTAAAATTTTTCATTGAGTTAATTTTCGGCGTCTTATGCGTCAATATCGTTTTGGTTTATCTAACACGTAAACGTTGATATTAATAGTATTGCTACCTTTCTTTCATGCCGGCTTTATAGTTTTTTTTTTCTTTTTCTTGCACTTACCAAACAATATGATAAATAATAATAATAATAATAATAATAATAATAATAATAATAATAATAATGTTTTGCAATTCTGTACTTCACCAACGCGCCAACTTGAAGCGGAAATATTACAAGTTACGTCAAAAGGAAACCTGTAAGAAAGATCCAACTTCCTCTAGATGTTCTGTTTCAAAGTGAGATAAAAAAGAAAGAATGCATGAATTTTCGCGTAAACAGGTCAGCTTCAAAAGTTTAAAAAAGACTTGGTCCCACGCATTACTTTTATGATACTTTTAATGTCTATGCATTTGTTCAAAGATAGAGAATGTGCGTGTCCCCTCCCGTTTTGATTGAAGCATTTAGCTCCGATATCTGCGGCAAAGAGAGGGAGAGAAAAATATCCAGAAATATAACGTCATCAATAGTTTCTCAACACAGGTGCAGAAAAAGATTTTTTACTCCGATCTTTTTTTTCACTTCGTGGAAAATTATTTAAAGGGGAAAATGGGTCAAGCCTCACTTTGCCTTATAATAGTACAACTTAAAGACAACATACACTTAGAATAAAACCGTGCACACTTTACTTCAATTTTCTATATTTATTCGGCATTGTTCGGAAGGAAATATGACACTGCGCGCACCGGTTTTGGCTGCAACAATTCAATACTTCAGCTTCAATACGTATGCCATAGAGACAGAAAGATGAGAATAAAAAATACTATGTTGTTGGCCGTTTACATTTTCAAGGCCGTTCTATTTCCATATATGTGAATAAAAAAAGGGAAAATGTATAAATGCTCCCTTATCTTCGTAACACCACAGCTTCAATCTCTGCGACGAAAAGAGAAAGGGAGATAAAGATGTGTATAGGTAAATATAGAGAAAAATATACACTGAAGTACAAGGTCGTCAATAATTTATAAGGTAAAGATCTTACTTCTATTTAATTGGTGGGAAAGATAAAATAGGGGTACATGAAAATCCCATCTTGTCACTGCCATTCTTCAACTTTAAGATAAAACTTACTGCCTAAAGCAAAACTGCACACACGATCCTAAGGTGCTATATTTATTTTACTTCAACGGAACTGAGCAGACAAAAAGACATTTATAAATCTTTCGTGTCGTTGTAACTGTTCAGCTTCAACTTGCATGCAGCGCGTGGAGCGGCAGAGGAATAAAATCTGGAACTACAACGTCGTCAATCATGTCGGACAAGTCCAGTGTTGCAGCGACGGAGACTCACCTGTTGCTGGAGCTCGTAGTCGAGGGGCCGCAGGAGGGAGAGGGTTCCCGTGGACGCGTCCAGGTGGAAGAGGCCGTCCTCGTTACCTTGACTGATCGTGTACCTCACCGTCTCGCCTGAGGGAAGGAAGACACCAGCACTCAGCGCCCACACGAGTTAATGTGTTGATGTCTGGGACTTTCATCTTATCGAGATATATGGATGGAACGTTAAAGACATAGAGAAACCAAGGTAAACGTCCCTATACTTATTAAATGAACGAAGACGCCAGACACTCAACGCCCACGCAAGTTGTCTGACCTGCACAGATGTAACGAAAAGACTTCAAGAAATTATTACAAACGATTCTATGCTTATTATTAAGTGAAACAAAGACACCAGACACTCAGCGCCCACACCTGTTGTTTGAGCTTTACAGATATAACGTTAAAGATTTAAAGAAACTATCACAAACGCATCTGTGTATATTATTAAATGAAACAAAGACACCAGACACTCAGCACCCACACGTGTTGTTTGAGCTTTACAGATAAAAAATTATAACGTTAAAGATTTAAAGAGACTATCACAAACGCATCTATGTATATTATTAAATGAAACAAAGACACCAGACACTCAGCGCCCACACGTGTTGTTTGGCCTTTTCAGATATAACGTTAAAGATTTAAAGAAACTATCACAAACGCATCTATGTATATAATTAAATGAAACAAAGACACCAGACACTCAGCACCCACACCTGTTGTTTGGCCTTTACAGATATAACGTTAAAGATTTAAAGAAACTATCACAAACGCATCTGTGTATATTACTAAGTGAAACAAAGACACCAGACACTCAGCGCCCACACGTGTTGCTGTTTGAGACTTTCACATCTTCGCGATACACTGATGTAGCGTTAAGACAAAGAGAAACTATTACAAACGCGTCTATGATTATTTAATGAAGCAAGGACACACCACACTCAGCGCCCACCAGCATTGTTCCTCGAGACTTTCATTTCACCGCGAGGCACGGATGCAACGTTGCAGACATACAGCAACTCTACGACAAGTGTTTCTGCTGTTATTTAATGAAAGAAGACACGGAACACACCCAGCGCCGCCACGTGTACACAGGAACACTTTTACTTTCATGGTGGAACGAAAAGGTTATTGAGACGCAGTATTTGTAAAACATGAAAAAAAAACAAAAAAAAAACTGGAGACAACGAGGCGCTGAGCAAAATGAAGAAATAAGCTTAGTTGTAATATGATTTGATTTCAAGACAAAACTGGCGAAACTAATACGACACGGTCACCTCGGCAGTAGCTCAACCACACTGGCAAAATGGAAGAATTATAAACCTAAAAAACTATTGGTCTCTTGTCATTTTCTTCAGTTTTGCTTTGTGGGAGCGGCGATTTGAGCACACTTTACATCTCTTGAGGATGGCCACTTGTCTGTCTCGCGTGCCGTAAACAAAGGCCTGACTTTTCTTTTCTTTTTTACAGCAAAGAAAGCAGCTCAAGGTCAAAATCTTATATATGGAAAAAAAGCCCGCTAATCACTGCACCAATAAAGAAAGCAGAAATTAGTGGCCAAAAGAGGACAATTTCGGATGGCATAAATATGAAATACGGATCGTTGGGAGTGTGCAGCAGGAGCAGAGGGCAAGCAGTGCGGCACCTTCGCTTCCTGGGACGAGGAAGGTGAACGAGAGAACAGCCGACATTCGTCATCCAGGCCACGCGTCCTTTATTAATTTCATTCAAGACCTGTCCTCACATGTCTGGCTCGGGTTCAGACTGTTCATATGCACCGTGGCAAAGGATTTCCCTGTTCACACACGCCCAAACATGCACCTGTCTCCTCACCCCCAGCTTAAGGGCGGAAGTCTACAAACGCCGTGGTGAGGGTTATGACTGAAGCTGTTCGTTAGTTAGGTAAGTCATTAGTTCATTCGTTAGACAGCTCGTTAGTTAGCTCGTTAGTTAGCAAATCAAAAAGTTGGGTTGTTCGGTAGCTAATTAGGCAGTCTTTTTTGTAGTTCAGTTTCTTCACCAGTTAGTAATTTATCTATTCATTTAGTTTAAGTAGATAGATTGTAAGTAAGTACATAAGTACGAAATTGGTAGGTATGAAAGTAAGCCAAATACTAAGTGAATTAGTAAAATATTTAGCTAATTAGTTAGGTTACTAACCATAATAATTGAGGCAGGCAGTGGGGCAGTTAGTCACTCTGTCAATCCATTAGTATAGTCAGTTATTCATACAGAACACACGATAAAACACAATGAAAAAGCCTGATCAGTCACAAAAAGAAAACTTAAAACTGCCAAGCCAGTGACAACGCGTGGAACACAAAGCGTTTAAAGTCACTGTCAAATACTACAGTCCAGTGTAATTGGACTGCGGTTCCCCCCGGCCCAACACACGCACCTTCACGCCGCACTCTTACCCTCTCTCACACACACACACACACACACACACACACATACACACACACACACATACACACGCAACTTCACGCCGCACTCTTACCCTCACACACACACACACACACACACACACACACACACACACACACACACACACACACACACACACACACACACACACACACACACACACACACACACACACACACACACACATACCTTCCAGCCGCACCCTGGCGGACAGCCGCAGCAGGTGGTCTTGGCGGGTGTTCTCAGGCACCGTCACCTCGTACTCCGGCTGCTCGAACTCCACCGGGTCGCTGCCCACCAGCTTGGTCACTGCGGATAAGAGGAGAGACACAGTTAGTAATCATGATCAGAATTTAGACTCCTCTTGTACCTGCTCATGTTAACTATCTAGATAAAGCTCGGTTACGGCAGACAAGGAAAGGATGACAGAGGGAGAGACTGAAAAAAAGGTACTAAAGAAGAGAGAAGGTTGTTGGAGAGAGAACACTGAAAAGGATAATAAACAGAAGAAACGATGGATGGAGGAAATAATGAAAATGCATTTGGATAGAGGAAAAGAATGGAGAAAGAGTTTTTAGGACAGGAGGAAAAATGATGGATGAAGAAATTACTGAGAAGGTTCCCAGAGAAAGTGTTTTGGGAGAAAAGACTGTAAAGGATGCCGAACAAGAGAAAGGATAATACAAGAGAAAATCGTCATGTGATATTAAAATAAAAGTGATTAGATTTCCAAAGAATCCGGCACGAGGCTCAGGGCGTGGGGGAACAGGAACACGCAACAACAGTCTAGCCAGAAGGAAAACTAGATATTTCAATCACAATGCGAGTTATATCCTGCTGTCAGTAAATAAAAATAGATAATCTAAGTTACACAAAAAGCACCTAACCGTTCATAATTACAGTGATACGACATGGCAAAGTAAATTACGTGTTCCAGGTAAGAATATTTCCTTCCTTCCCTGTCCTCATTAATCTCCACCACGCCAGTCATGCAGAACTCAGAGTGATTTATTTATTTATTTATTATTTTTTTTTTTACGTCTACGCCTATAGGGCCGGTAAGCTTGCTTGAGGGGCCTGGATGGTAGTCTGTCTCAGCCCGTCATGGCGCAGGCAAGTGTTTATAGTGGCGCCATCCTCTCTTGGCTCATGCTGCCCCCCGGAACTCGTTCTTGATTCATTTGGACGGTTTCCTCTAGAGTCCGGGTTGATGGGTGGTCTTCAGGACAGCATGTGGGTAGTTTTAAGCCACTCGGCGGTGACACTGAAAATTCCGAGGTGGTAGCGTGGGGATTCGAACTCGCGTCGTCCATCACGCGGTGAATGTGGGCCCAACACGCTACCACTCAGCCACCGCCTACCCGATGAACTGAACGATGAACTGCAAAGACCTTTCACCGAGAGTCTACTAGGAAAAACAATTAAATGTCTTGCACAAACTATAATACTTGTGTGAAAACGTTCGCATTCCCTTTGCAAACATTTTATTACGGCACGATGCTAAAAAAAAGTGTACCTATTGCAATCAACCTTTAACCTCTCTCTCTCTCTCTCTCTCTCTCTCTCTCTCTCTCTCTCTCTCTCTCTCTCTCTCTCTCTCTCTCTCGTTATCACTAGTTCCTGAGTCTGTAAATCTATATTATGTAACTAGATGCGTGATGAGTAACAATAGGCTTTTCATTATTAGTTTACTCAGAACAACAACTATTATAGATACAACTCTCTCTCTCTCTCTCTCTCTCTCTCTCTCTCTCTCTCTCTCTCTCTCTCTCTCTACCTACCTACCTGTAAACGCCCATTTTATTATTAGAACTACTACATACTAACTCCAGGGCTACGATAAAACTCTCCGTAACAATTGCCCCCCCCACCCCCCCGCCTCCCCCTCACAACTCCCTGCCACTGTAAACTTCCGTAAAAACTTCGGAGGAGACGATCAGCAAAAATCCTTCCTTTCCATCGCGAGCTCAGTCAGTGGATGAGCGCCAGTATTTACGACAGCACAGCGTTACCAATATGTCCCGCGTTATTGAATACAGTTAATTAGTTGCTGAGTTCACTGACCATATAAAAATGCAATAATAAACAATTACAATGAAACGTAAAATACTGCATGGTCCGTTTCAAAAGCACATTTCAAATTGTTAATATAGCATCAACACACGATATAAAAAAGGAGTAATTGGTGATATAATTTCCCCCTCTCTCCTCCCCTCTCCCGCCTCCTCGTCATTAGCCCCTCCAGCGTCAGACATATTATTGCTAACACACATTTACCCGTGCGAGCGACGCCGTAAAACTCACCCGCTTGATCCACGCCCCTGCAATTGATTATAATTAACCCTTGAATTCAATACATGTGTTTATTTTCGCCGTCACAACAGTAACAGAAATGCGTATTTTATCAATAAAATCCGCTGCCTGTACTGTAGCTTATCTGCGAGCGTGTTTCCGTGACTGTATTGCCTGCCGTAATTTACTGCGAGTAGGACATTTTTCCCTACTGACTGTATACTGCCTGGAGTAGCTGCTGGCTTATCAGTGTAGTGCAAAGGGTTTTCTACGTGTGACGCCTGCCATGAAAGGTTAATGTAGGTGTGTAATTTACCGATGGATATCTAGTTTTTCCAATTAACTATATTTCCAGGGAAAGCTTGCCAATCACTTCATCACGTGGGTACTGGGGAATGCATCTCGTGTGTGGGGGAGTTACACACACACACACACACACACACACACACACACACACACACACACACACACACACACACACACACACAGCCCTTTTAGACAGAGTGTAGTCTCATTAACTCCCCTCCTCTTACTGACACTTTTTACCCTCTTGATATTTTCATGCTGACTTCTGTTCTGAACTTGACAACTGCATGCCTCCACCTCTCCCGCGGTCTCGATGGACACGACTTTCTACTTTAGCTCATCCATATATTGTTCAAATCCTTTTGCAAGAGCTAACCAGTAACTTCATTCTTTCACCCTTTTCCCTGGCGAACTCTGGGATAGCCTTAGGCCGGTGTCACACTGGGCGGTTTCGCCGAGCGGCAAAACCGCTGGGTGAGGAAGGGCGGCGGCGCCGCCTAACCAGTACCATGTCACACTTTGGCGGTTTCGCCGCGCGGCAGCGCTAACCTCAAGGTTGTTTGTGTCCTTGCAGCAGAAGGATTACTTAAAGAGCCAACATGTCTGAGAAATTGGGTTCACCCATTTCATGCTGAGAGGGAAACTAGTGAAAAGTTTGAGAAGTTTTATGAGAATAGTGGGTGTTCGTGAGCTCTGATCTCAGTCCAAGGGCACATTGCATTCAAGTTAGAAATCGAGCAAACAGGGTATTGGGTTTTATTTCAAGGAGCGTAAGCAAAAGCGCCGAAGTCTTCCTCAAACTATATTTAGCATTAGTTAGACTTCATCTTGATTATGCGGTTCAGTTCTGGTCACCTTACTATAGAATGGATATAAACATGTTAGAATCGGTGCAGAGAAGGATGACTAAGATGATTCAAGGGTTACGAAACTTGCCATATACGAGGAAAGACTCACACAGTTAAACTTGCATTCTCTAGAAAGGCGAAGGGTGCGTGGAGACATGATCGAGGTTTATAAATGGATGAAGGGCTGTAGTAAGGGGGATATTAAAAAGGTTCTGTTGGTAAGAGAACCGGGTAGAACACGAAGTATTGGGTTTAAACTGGATAAATTCAGATGCAACAGGGAACTAGGCAAAAAAAGGTTTACTAACAAAGTGGTAGATGAGTGGAACAGGCTGAGGAGTCATGTGGTGAGTGCCAGTACAATTGTCGCATTAACGAAAAATAGATTAGATAAATTCATAGACAGTGATATTAGGTGGGGTTAGATTCACGGGAGCTTAAGTTCAAAGGAGCTGCCTTGTACAGGCCTATCGGCCTTTTGCAGACTCGTACGTTCTTATGTTCTTATGTTCTTTTACCGAATGACCTAGGCTTCATTTGATAAATTGCTGCAAGTTCTAAGGCCTCACATCTCCAAACAAAGCACACAGTTCAGGAGGGCAATATCTGCCGAGGAAAGACTGACAATTACACTAATTGAATAAACAAATCAACGTCAGACATGATGGTCGACCGCGCGGCGGAGCCACCCAGTGTGACCACGTGCATTGAACTGTGTGTTGTGTCCTCAACCGCGGCGGGAAGCGGCAGCGCGGTTCTGCTGCAGCATACTGCGGTGGTGGGCGGCTGCCGCGCGGTAAAACCGCCCAGTGTGACACCTCCAATTGGTTTGTGTGTTATCGCAAAAGCGGCGAAACCGCGCGGCAAAACCGGCTAGTGTGACACCGGCCTTACTTCGCCGGTATTTCATCCTGCCTACGACTTGAACGTTTTCAAGGGGTGAGTATCAAGACACCTTTCCCACAGAATCTGATCCTCTCTTTCGGCTGCTGTAGCTGTCCTCTATTTGTGGGAGCAGTGCTATAGAGGGCCATTTTGTATTGTCGTTCTTTTTGCCCTTGAGCTGCCTCCTTTACTGTAAAAAATGTGGTATCTAGACTTTTCTACTTACAACAGTTGCTATTAAAAATGAATCCAAGTGAGTTACCCTGCTAATGTTGCCTGATGGTTTTCTTACCACTCCATCGGGTTTATTCAAGAAGCAGTAATAATATCAGTAGTAGTAGTAGTGGTAGTGGTAGTAGTAGTAGTAGTAGTAGTAATTGTAGTAGTAGTAGTAGTAGTAGTAGTAGTAGTAGTAGTAGTAGTAGTAGTAGTAGTAGTAATACTAGTAATAGTAGTAGGATGATCAGCAACAGTAACAACAGGACTCGCCAATAGCAGTACAGCAGCAGCAGGAACAGTAACGGTAGCAGAAGAGGCAATAGAAAACAGAAGGAAAAGAAATGGGAGTAACATTAAGGGCGACAGCAATAACAACAACAGTAACACCACCATCAGGAGCAGCAGGGAGTGTTTTCTTTTATTTCGTCGTTTCACTCTTGTCAGGTTGATGGCGGGGCTGCGGGTTGGCCACTTCACGGCACATTTTCGTGGGCTGCTGCGAGACTCGAGTGGCCTCCCCGCAATAGCCTTCACTCCGGCCTGCTCTTGTGTAGCTGTGGCCGCCACTTTCATATTGTATTTGAAATCACGTTCTTGGCCATTACGACGTCAAGCTTAAGAATGTTTTACGTGTATTTTGGATTTATTTTTTCTTTCGCGGTTGTTGAAGGTTAAAAAATGCGATAAAAGAACACATTGAAATTTAGTAGTGCAGTTTTACGTACCGAGAACACAATATATTCACATTTCTTCCATGTACTCTTTTATAATCACCCTTTTTTTTTTTAGCAACAGTCTCCTTCAGCACTTTTGTTTACCTTATACGAAGCAGCTCAAGGCCAGAGACAAAAACCAAAAAGCAAAAGCCAGCTACAAAAACCAAAAAAGCCCGCTACGAAGAACAAAAAGCCGGCAACAAAAAATGAAAAGCCCATTAACATAACAAAAAACAAAAAGCCTGCTACCTGTTTTTTCTACTTTTCCTTTTTTTCTTTCTTTTTTTCTGTTGTTTTCTTTCTCTTATCTCGATTTTTCTTCTTCTTCTTCTTCTTCTTCTTCTTCTTCTTCTTCTTCTTCTTCTTCGTTTCATTGTAATTTCTCCCTCTCCTTCTGCTTCCTCTTCATTTCTTCTTTTTTGTTCTTCTTTTTCGTCTTTTCGTTTTTTCTTAGCTTCTTATTTTACCAACACTTTAATTCATCGATGACCCACAAGAGTCTTCTAAAAACTCATACTCCTTTAGAGTGTATTTTTTTTCTACATTTCTTCTTCCTCTTTATTTATTTTCCCTGTTTTTTTTATTCCTCTTATCTTGATTTTTCTTCAATTTTTCTCCTCCTTCTTCTTCTTCTTCTTTTCTTCACTTCATTGTTTTTTCTCCCTTTCCTGCTTCATTTTCATTTCTTCTTATTGCTCATTTGTTTCGTCTCTTTTCGTTTTCTTCTCTTAACTTTTCTTGATGTTGTTGTTGTTGTTGTTGTTGTTGTTGTTGTTGTTGTTGTTGTTGTTGTTGTTGTTGTTGCTGCTCTTCTTCTTCTCCTTTTCTCCTCTTTCGTTTTTTCTCCCTCTTCTGATTCTTCATTCTTCTTTTTATCATCACTTTCAATCATCGCTGAGCTGCACGATTGAAGAGTGTGCACTGTTATTCGGCATACCTTTTAATCTTCCCCCGGGCACTCGGATCATTCTACTAACATCTATTTTCACCAGTACCTTCAATCATCTCAGACCAACACGATTCTTCTCCTCCAGAACCCACCCTCTCCATGTTGTGCTCGGATCAAAGCCTCGCACCATTCACACAGCTCAAAATTTCACCTGTCTGGCAGATCAGCAACTTTTATATACCTTCGACCGCCGCTCCCTGTCCACAATAGATCGGCGAGTTCCTTTTCCTCTCTGAAGGCTGGCTGAACCGAAAGGAAAGGGAAAGAAAAAGCTATTGAGAAAGAGATCGACAGATAGATAGATAGAGAGGGAGAGCTATGCAACTAGAAAACAAGTTACGTCAGCCCAAGAAGGGAGCGTAAGTGACTCTTTCATGTCTCTTTGGTTGCCCAGTTCACTGACTCCCTGACTGACTGGCTGACCGGAGACTGAGAAGAAGGAGCCTCTCTCTCTCTCTCTCTCTCTCTCTCTCTCTCTCTCTCTCTCTCTCTCTCTCTCTCTCTCTCTCTCTCTCTCTCTCTCTCTCTCTCTCTTGTTGTTTCTATGTTTAAATTTTCGTTGTTATTTCAAATTGCTTTATATTTGCCTCTTTTAATTTTTTTCTTAGCTTTTCTTTATTCTTGTCCTGATTCTTTTTTAACTTTTCTTCTTTTCTCTCCTCTTTCTTCTTCCTCCTCTTCCTCCTCTTCCAATTCCTTCTTCTTCTTCTTCTTCTAATCCTCCTCCTCCTCCTCCTCCTCCTTCCTCTCCTATTTCTTCTTCATTCCTTTTTCTTTTCCTTTTTTTCTCCAATTTCTGTATTTTTCTCCTTTTTCCTCTTTCTTTGTCTTCATCTCTTCTTTCTCCTCCTTTCGAAATCACACTATTGGTCACGCTGCTGTAAAAATGATTGCTATTCCGGAGGTGATCAAATTCACTCTCTCCTTTCTTCCTCCTGTCTGTCTCTGTCCGTCGGTCTGTCTGCCAAGAATAGCTGTTGTGCGGAAAGTTGAAAATTGATTACCGCGCGGGGAAAATGTCTGTTCCTTGACCGCTGTTTTTAAGAGAGACCATTTTTCCTATCTTTCTCTTCCTCTGTCTGTCGGCTAGGAGGAGGTTTTGAGTGGATGTTGAATATATTTTTTTTTCTTTTCAGTAAACAAAGCAACTCCCTCCCGAAATTGACCCCTCTTTCGGCCACCTCTTTGGATTATTTTTAGGAGCAGCGAGTAGCGTTTATTTTTTTTTATTATTGTTTCCTATTTTTCGTGCCCTTGAGCTGTCTCCTTTGTTAAAAAAAAAAAAAAAAAGTGTCAAAACCGTAAAGAAGAGTTTTTTTTTTTTTTTTGTCTGTCTTAGCGTGTGTCTGTATACTTGTCTATCACTTTGTTTGTCTATCATGGTGTTTGTCTGTCAATGTCTGTCTGTTTGTCTAACCGTCTCTGTTTCCCTGTTTGTCTGTCTGTCTGCCTTTCTTTTTCTCTGCATTTCCGTCCGTCTGTCTGTCTATTTGTCTGTTCCTCTCGCTGTCTATATGTTTGTCTGTCTGTCTGTTTCTGTCTCTAGCTGTCTTTACGTCTCTCTCTCTCTCTCTCTCTCTCTCTCTCTCTCTCTCTCTCTCTCTCTCTCTCTCTCTCTCTCTCTCTCTCTCTCTCTCTCTCTCTCTCTCCTATCAAAATCATGTGTTTCATCCTTCACTTTTCTCAGTATCGATTTTCCTCTTTTTTTATGATATTATATGAGGTAAAATATAGTCTTTTATCAAGCCTCACACCTTGTTGACACGAGACGCCTTTGTCTTCGCCTTTCCTTTCCTTGAACGTTTGCCTCAGTTTTCTCACCTTCGTAAAACAGCTCAGGTATAAATAAAATATACACGGAGATGGTCCTATGTTTAATTTGGATGTTTGGCGGGTAAATTTCAATATATAAGACTTTTCCTTCAATATATATTTTTCTTTCTCTTCCTATTTTCTATGGTTTCTCTTGCTTCTTTCTTCTGCTCTTACCTACATTTTCAACTATTTCATTTTTTTCCATTTCAAAATATCTATCTGAGTATTTCTATTTCTGTTCCTGGTATTTTTTTTTCCATCTTTCTTCGTCTTTTTCTTCTTTCATTCAATTTTTCTTTCTTCTCATTTAAGTGTCTGTGGTTCCTATTTTTTTTCTTTCTCCATATATTTGTTTTAGTCTTTCTTCTCCGTCGTAAACATTTTTCTATATTCCTCTTACTAATTTTTTTCTATTTCTTAATCTCATACTATTTATCTCATGTCGTTTCTCCGTTTTTTGTTTGCTTTTATATTTTTTCATCCGAATTTTGTTTTTCTCTTATATTTTTTTCTAGTTTTTCTTTAAATTTGTATTCGCTATTCTTTCCACTTTTTTTCTTTTGCATTATCATTTCTTTCTCTTCAGAATATGGATAAAAAAGATGTCTGTATTTCCTTCCATTTTCAAAGTGTGTCTGTATTTAACCCTTAACTTTAAACTACCAACAGTAATGAGTATTTCAGAAGGCGGGAAGCAAGCAACCACGACCTCCAGCACTCAAACAAACACTAGCAAAAACAAAGCAACGCGGATAAAAAACAAACAATTACAAGCAACACTTCCCTCTCTTACATACATCGGCGGGGAAGGAAGGAGAGTATGGCGTTGAGAAAGGCGGAGACATTGTTCACGTCCTGTCTCATTATTTCCCCGAGGAGGGCGTCGTGGCAGGGAGAGGGAGCGTCTGGAGGTGAAGAAGGAGAAGGACGGGAAGAGGAAAAGGGAAATGGAGAGGTAACGAGGGAGAGGGAGAAGTGGTTGGGGAATGGGAAAGGCAGAGGAGGGAAAGGGAGAGGCAGAGAAAGAGGGAGGAGGGGAAGAGGGAAAGGGAAAGGGAAAGGTAATGAGGGAGAGGGAGAAGTGGTTGGGGAATGGGAGAGGCAGAGGAAGAGGGAAAGGGAGAGGGAAAAGGAGAAAGAGAGAGGAAGAGGGGAAAATTTCACTGTTTTCCTCTCCGTATTTTCACGACATTTTCACTCTGTCGTTCTGTGTCTGTTTATGTATTCCTTTCCCCATTTTCTTTACACTCCGTCTCTATTTTCTTTGGATTTCCACTGTATCTTCCTTTATTTCCTTACATTTTCACTGTGTTGTTTTGTATATATCTGCATTTTCACTGTATCCGTATATTCATTTTTTTCTATGTCTTTTTATTTCTTTTTTTCATGTTTATTTTTTCGTTTTTTCAGTTTCTACTTTTTTCTTTTTCTTTCCTTACGTTTCTGCTTTTTTTTTTCTTTTTCAGTTTATTTCTTCTTACTCCTTCTTACTTTTCTTTGTTTTTTTTTACTTCATGTCCTGATTCTTGTTCAACTTTTCTTTTTCTCTTTCTTTTCTTCTCTGTTTATCATTGTCTTTTCATTCTATTTCTCCTCATTTCATTATATTTTCAATCTATGTGTCTCTGTACGCCCTTCACTACCTCCTGTATTTTCTTATATTTTCAAGCTATGACTCTGTATATCATTGCTTTCTTCACTGTATCTCTGCTTAATTCCTTTCATTTCCACTGTCTCTTTGTACATCCCTGCATTTTCTTTATCTTTCCGTATTTTCTTATTGCTTCCCTCAACATCCTTCACTACCTCCGTATTTTCTTATATTTTCAAGCTATGACTCTGTATATCATTGCTTTCTGCACTGTATCTCTGCTTATTTCCTTTCATTTCCACTGTCTCTTTGTACATACCTGCATTTTATTAATCTTTTCTTATTTTCTTATTGCTTCCCTCAACATCCTTCACTACCTCCGTATTTTCTTATATTTTCAAGCTATGACTCTGTATATCATTGCTTTCTTCACTGTATCTCTGCTTAATTCCTTTCATTTCCACTGTCTCTTTGTACATCCCTGCATTTTCTTTATCTTTCCTTATTTTCTTATTGCCTCCCTCTCTCTCTATGTTCTTGCATTAACTGTATCTCTCTTCGTACTTCTTCAGCTTTCCTTGTCTGTTTGTATTTCCGTGGCTTTTCACTGTTTACCTCCGCGTTTCCTTGTTTCTTCGGCATATGTTTCATTGTTTGTTCTCTTTTCACCGTTTCGAGTTAACGTTAAGCACCCTTCTTTAAACCTTCGAAAACACATACACGTAGGAATTGATTGTATGAACTACGTATACTTTTTAATATATGTCAACCTTTTAGTAATACATTCTTTTATATTTCCCTTTCGCCTTTTTTCTATTTCCTATTCTTATGTTATTTCTCTCTCATGTTCTTTCTCCTATTTATTCCCAGGTGTATTATTTATCTCACCTGCTCTTTCTCACAATTATTTTCTACTCTTATGTTATTTATCTCATGTTCTTTCTCAGACTTATCGCTAGGTATATTTACTTTACACTATATCTTCACAGTTTGTTTGTAAATCTTTCCCTGCAGGGTTTAGGTGGTTCTCCCCGCGGGTCTTACTCATGTTCAAGACCTTCTATTCGTCTCCTCTTAAGCATCACTAAGCACCGCCTAAGTTTCTTAAAGACACAAGTATTACCATAATCCTCTGACGTTCTTCATGACAACATTACTCAGCGCTCTCTCTCTCTCTCTCTCTCTCTCTCTCTCTCTCTCTCTCTCTCTCTCTCTCTCTCTCTCTCTCTGTAATTTCATATATCCGTCTTGTCTAATCTCATAACTTTTCTTCTCATATCTTTCTTGGCCTTTCTCCACACACACACACACACACACACACACACACACACACACACACACACACACACGCGCGCGCGCGCACAGGTAGTGCATAAACAAATATCCACCGAAGACAAACGAAAGAAAAAGGACAGCCCCGGAATGAAACAACAACAAAACAACAGCAGCGACAACATGAAGAGGCACTCGCCACAAAACCAAAAAAGTTGACAATAAAGAGAAAAAGATCCCTCCTCCACCTCCACCTCCTCCCCCACAAACGGGATCGGTGTGCTAACCCGTCCGGGACACACATGATTAAAATTTTAAGCAGCAGCTTCGAGTCGTTGTTCACGGCAGGGAACATGGACTA